>NC_089323.1:7511665-7811665 GCF_036669915.1 Pocillopora verrucosa
GCAAACTTTCAATTTATTTGGCGTACGTTTCCTCCCCAGCAAGATCTTGTAGAGCTCTCTTCACCCCTTTCCTCAATGCCACTTTCTCCATTATATCATTGATTAGGCCTGTAGCGTCACTTTTGCCAAAAGCGCACAAATATGACATAGCAGTTGACAAACTCTCCCTCTTTTCCTCACATAGGGCATTTACTTGGCTGATTAGTTGCTGCCCCCTTTTTTTATCAGCAGTTCCTTTTCTGGGCTGTTGATTTCTAAATCTTGGCAAATATCTTTTATGTCTCGGGAGATACTTTGCTTGCCATTTTGACCACTTTGTTTTGGTGTCATTAGAGGCGCATCTTCTACATTTACTGGTGATGAATTCAAGGATAGCTTATGAGCCACGTGAGGCTGGGGTTGATTTCTTGAAGGTATCGTTGCTGGATCTGCAAACGGGGTTCCACGTGTGATCTCTTCATGTTGACAAGGCAACGCACCAAAGTCAAGGTTATTCAGAAATGTTTTGAGAAAACCAAACCTTGGATCCTTTAGCAATGAGCTCTTTTGAATTTGTTGCCAGAATAAAACAGCGAGAATGCCAAACGATGACGCCACAACCACAAAATCTGGCACGACATTGGTGTTGAACATGCATTCATTGACTTGCCAAAGGGTAGCTCTTTCAACCATTTTAAATTCTTTGGGGAAAACTTTGAACAACTACATTTTTTCGTAAATATTGGCATGGGCTAATGCCACAAAGACTAGAACTTAGCAGATACCAATATCTCTCAAGAGAGTTCAGCTCATTGCTGATAACATGAGAAAAGGATGAGAGACCCTTTGTCGGTGCCATCCTACCACCAACAAACAACTTGTAGTAGAAAGCTGGTTAAGACAACAGGACAACAGGCAAAAGAATGGAGTCTTCTACGAAGATTAAAGATTATTAAAGATTATTACATCATTCATAACATTAAACAGGACTCCATTCACAAGCGATGATACATTGATCTCTATGGTTTGAAAGGTTATGGAGTTGCATTAGAACACTAACCAGGACCCCAATAACTGGTGATGATAAGTTGATCTCCTACAGTTTGACATGTTTTCACACATTCCCAACCGACCCGGGGAAATAATGCTGCAGGAGATGATACTTGTAGTAAAAGCCATATCCATCCTCTCATGTGTTCCAAAACCTGGTGCAGGATCCGATAACAACATATTAAGGTAAGTATCATCTCTTGGGATGTCGTCCTCTTCTGAATCTAAAAAAGTTTACAAAGAAAAGTCTCTATTAACGCTATGTTTTTACATTGACAGTGACTTTATCAACATAGGGTGCGATTAATTGGGCTACCCATAGAACAGGTATCTTATGTTCCTCATCCTCGTCTATGCCTAAAAATTAACTCATCAGACTCGTATTACTTTCTTCCAATTATAGGAAAAAGGGCTTCTAATAAATCTGCAAATGTGATCTTGACATCTATTCCTGAAATGAATCATTCACATCCATCGGTAAGAATTTGCACTGTCCTCTTGTTGGGTTTAAATTGCCACCAAGTGAATAGCTTACAATGGTGTTGACTGCATTGCAAATACATTTTGCCATAATTTGTTTCTGATTGAGTCAATGACAATGTGGGAGTCATTCCACATTCGCACACCACCTTGTAAATTCTGTCCAGGGTGAACCAGGAGTGACCCTGCCTTTGACATTTATAGTAATAATGGTGGTAGTCATTGGGATTACAAAAGACTGGGTAACTGGTGATCGAGCAACGTAGGAGTACATCGTCACAATCTTCTCTTTAGATTTCAATCCGTCCACTATGGTCTGGTGGATCGGACATGGATAACTGACATCCACACTATCCAGTAACTCATCCAAGGAGGAATACTGATACGTACCTGTACCAGAATCCTGTGGAATCTCGCCTTGTTCTAGCACTTCCACCTCAGTCTTTTCTGTCGTTGGTTCTGTCTTGATATTTTCTACCAGTTTGTTCAACTCTTTCAATGGCGGCTGTGACTTGGCAGGCTTTGATTTAGGAGTGATACTGTGTTCTGGTTTCATATAATCCACAGCCATTCGTGGCTTATTCACAAAAAACTTGGGTGGTTCTCCTCCAAAACTGTCATGCATCAGGGTATCTTTACCTCGGAAATCAGGAATATTCATAGGCAGTGCATGAATGACAATAGTACCCTTCAACTTATTCTTGGCTTCTGTTTTCTTCTTGTCTTCTTTTTTGACATAAGGAGGATTCCTCTTGGTATTTGATGACATCTTGTTCATTGCTTGCTTGCTTGCTCACCACTCTACGAGAGAGAATTATGACTTCCCTTAAAAATCTGCTATACCTTTATACATCTTAGATCTATTGTCTTTGAATTCTACCTGCCCATTGGTTACAGACTGTAGAGCTTTGATCCTGCATGATTTAGTAAAATTTTCTCACTGGCTACAACCCGTAGAAGTTTTTTTAGTTCTCTAGAGATTAGGGAAACCTTGGACGGCCTTCATGTAATCGCCTAAAGGTAAGGGCAGCCTTGGGCAGCCATCTTTGTCAGACATCTTACACTGCGCATGCGTAAAGGGTTATAACATCTCCCACATGGATGGGAAGTGAGGTCTTGAGATATATATAGATCTACATATTTCATGATAACAATTCATACATTACATGAACATACAGGTACACGTTACATTCCTCACAGGGGATCCGTCATTTGCCCACTACTATGACTAATCTAAAAATTCTCCACTCTACATATATTTGTGGCGAAGTTATGGAGGTTGAAACACGAAGCGAGCCGATAAAAGGTCAGCGGTTTGCACTTTGTTAGCTTCCTTCGCACCGATGATGGTGGCTTTCTGCAACGGTCACTATCGTTATAAATCTCTTGTTGTGTGCTTTCAAGAAATGATACATTAAATTATTTATTTACAACCCCCACCATTTGCTTACCTTTTCAAGAGTGTCTTAAATGTCGTTCTTAGACAAAAAACTCAAGAAACGAGCGAAAACTTCCTTCCCGTTCGGAGAAGATTCAAATTTCGCAGGCGCTCAAGATCGATGAACGCATGTCCTCCGTTGAGAAAATGGGCCTGCAATCATGAAGATCATCTATTTCTATAACTTGAGCATGCCTGTAGGTTCTGTACGATAGTGAGGCTTGTACTTTGAGTTTTGGCGGCGGGAAAGTAAAACGAAACAAACAGAAGTTATGTGTTCGTATGTATACGTTTTGCGACCATGCTAGGCCACCATAGTGCAAATGCACCTCCAAACTGTTCTATTCAGAACAAAAAAATCCGAAATTCTGAGTACTACAAAGAAAAGAAAGAGTCTTTAAAGGCTAAAAAGGTCAGTTACGACTTCAAAATAGAGTTAAACAAAGAAGAAGAAGGCCGCCTAGAGTCGCTGAACATGATAATTGTATCCATCAAAAAAGAGCTGCATTTGGATAACAAACTGGTACCTGCAGCAAACGCTCGTTTTATGGAAATGTTAGGGAATTTTTTGCTCGTGATAAAATGCACCTTTACACTAAGGGAAGCTTATATACACTCACAGAAAGCGAACTACAAATATTTACCCTGTGTTCGAGTTGTGTTGAATACAATTCAAGCTTTATTCAAGCAAATTTCGCTATAAACATGCACTGAAACAATGCAAATACACATTCATTGATAATTTTCACGTTTGATTGTAGTTTGAACGTGGGCATCTACAAAGAATTACATTTCTGTCAAGCCCGGCTGAAATTACGCGACATGTAAATAAAGCTACATTTATAAATTTACCAGCACCTTCCTCTTCACGGACATTGCTATCTTGTGTTATTTTTGCTCTTTTCCTTTGGCTGGGTTTGGTTTCAGAGGCAACCTCCCCGCCGCTGAAGGCCACAAAAGAACGCAGAGATTCCATTTCACTCACTGGCATTAGAAGTACAACCTAAAACACGGCATTTACGTTGAGTAACAAACTCAACGTAAACGCGCTTGCCTTGAGGATTGATTGCTGTCTCGTCAATGACATTGCCTGGTAGGCCTCCTTTCATTGGCGTAGATGCAGACTCTATGGTAAGTTAGCTTCTGCCTCCTCGAGCACTGGTCTCTCGGCCTCAGCCTCTGGGGTATCAGCCGTCAGTTGGATTTCTGCTTTTTTTGCTTGATTCTTAATTCTTTGATTTCAAGGTCGTGCAGTTTTTGAAGGGTAGCTGAATTTGCCTCTAATGCTGCCTTTTTCAAGGTAGACCTTGCTCTTTCCCAGTGGTACTGCTTGTACAAGAATCACTAACAGATTGAGTGTGGAACAAATCATGTGATCCAGTGTTCTTCATGGAATCCTCAGGGCCCACATAAGCACTTGGAGCTGTCAACAACATTTGAGCTTTTGGTTGAATGATTTATGCAGAGATTTCTCTCTCGAGTTCCAAGCCTAGTTCCATGAGCAAGTTGTAATACGTTTCTGATTCTTGTCATTCTCTTTCAATATTAATTTGGCTATGATAAGCTTCATGAGCAATTTTGAATTCATCTAGGACTTTGTTTAGCCCAATCAGGACTCGTTGAAGGGCATCAGCAGGTCGGTGTGCAGACATTAACTAACTTAGCCTATTGACCTTTCTTGTCGCATTTGTTTTCGCAAGACAGCAGGGGGTCTTTAGATCATCCAGGGATCTCAGTCTGCAGAAGCCATTGAGGAGCATTAATTCTTGATAAAGGTAATAAAATGACAGTTATGCATTGATACTGACTAACAAAATGCAGACAACACGGGATTGAAGTGCGTTGGAGTGATTGACGTTCTAATTAGTCTTAATTACTGCTTAAATGCCTTACCACTGAGCTAAAGGGCCTTAACAAAAGAAGTTCAACTTTCACTTTGTAATATACCTACAGTTCATCAACGTCAGGTATGTCACAAACTCATAATTTAATTTCGAAAAAAAACACATGGATATATACTCAGTTACGAACCTTTTATAAAGACCCATGGATTTATTTTGTAAGGGTTATTCTTCGGTAACTGCTTTTAAAAATTGATAAAGTCACTGCAAAATAAGGAAGTTAAAGTTAAGAAAGCTTACCTCACCATAGAATTGGACTTGCAAAGTTAGTCTTTTATTATCAATCTGTTGAATTTCATCTAAAGGTGTCTCCAACAAATTGTATCTGTTGACTAGAATAAAGCTGGCTTCTCTTTCTAAACACTGATGCATTTACGATGTTAAGAATCCTGCCAACAACAACAGATTCCTGCAGACGCTGACGAATCTGTGCAGGATTTCCACCACCTGCACATTTGATAGGAACCTGCTCAAAAGTATTACAAATATCCAGAGCACTCCTTGCTGCATCACTGCCTACTCCTAGCTGCTGACTTGTATCTTGAATGCCTTGCAGGGATGCATGATTGGTAGATTGAGTTGCAGCTACCATAGTACGCCTTGCTGCATCGTAACCTACTCCAAGCTGCTGACTGGTATCTTGAATGCTTTGTGGAGATGCATGATCGGCAGCTTGAGTGGCAGCTATCAAAGAATCCTCCTCTGAAAGAAGCTTCTAGGATGAAGATTGCAAATTCTGTTGACTGAATGTTGCATGTACACTTACAGGCTGCTGTGCTGAATTTGAAATTTTTAACATCTAATGGAGACTTGGTGCTGTTGTTGCAGAGTGAGGCCCCCCATCCATTGCAGCTGAGATTACTGTGGCATCATTATCACTGTCATCAAAGAGGTTTCCTGTGCACTGCATGGAATTGTCCCTTAGTCCACTCAAAAGGAATGGTCTTTAAAGAGCTGGTGCTGAGGGACTTTGGTATAGGCATCAAATAGATTTTAGGTTGCCCACGTAAAGCAGATTTAAGTTTTTGAACAGACCACAAACTTCTAATGACAGATAAGTCTCTGCACTTGGCCAAGCTCTGCAGCATTTCAACCCACTACATGTACGCAGTTGAGGGAAGCCTATTGTATTCCCGCATACATCTTTAGCATGACATTGTTCACTTTGTTCAACACGGTTTCCACTGTGTCATCTGCAAGGAGGTCAATTTTCTTACACCCTAAGCCTACTTGATGTAGCATCTTTTTCTCGTTTGTAGTAGGGTTTTTTTTGTTTTGCAAAGCAAGTCTTCTCTGAGACAGAAACTGTTTTTTTGGGAAACCTTTCCTCAACCAAAGCTCTGGAATACGTCTGTATACACATTTTGTGAACTAACTTCTCTTCTTGAAAGAAAAGCTGCTCCTACTTTCCTCAAACTGTCTCAGATGTTCAAATTTGAGGCTTAAGTTTCCTTTGCTGCATTTACAATAGCCTGTGAACATTCAGTTTCATCCTTTGTGAAGTAGGAGCAAACAAACGTTACACATTGGTAATGATTAAGAAGAGGCTGTAAGTCAACATTTGCTCGAAAACCTTTCATCCCAGCAACAGAACAGTTATTTATAAAACAATTACCCAATGGTCTTTTCAGATGTAAATCAAAGTCCGAATCGCTGGATGTAGATAGAGCCCAGTAATATTGTTTTTCTGCAATACTTAGTGGGCTTAGAATATCCTCTTCTGTTTTATTAGGATCATACTGTGACTTCTTTGTCTATTTGCTCTTTGACTAAATTGAGGATTACATTTCTTCTGGTTAAAATGGTCATTTTAGACTCTTCATCTAATTCCTCAGAGTAGTAAATGCTGCAAATGTCTTCTTAGTGGAAAAACTGCCCAAAATGAAACCTACAAGGATTATTTTTGTACTTTCTGCAAGTCTTTGAGTGATTGTGCTTTTGTTCATGCACGTCAGAGTCTATTTTTTTCATGTAGCAGGTATGCCTGAACATGATTATTCACACTTTAAAATGAAAAAAGTTGATTTGGCCCAAAAAAGAGGCCAAACGAGTGGATCCAGTTTTGGTACTGGCTTGGGGTCAATTTGGCCCCATTGAAATGGAGATATTTTTGGCACCATTTTTGGGGCAAAATATACCTAATTGTAAAGGCCAAATTGGACCATGTGTAAGGTCAATTTGGAAAATAGCAGAACTTCTTTGGAATTTAAGAGGGCTAAACAGCCCTTAAAATTTCAGCCCTCTCACAAATTATCCCTTTAAAATTAGCCAATCCAGCTCCAATGTGAAGCCAGTACAGAAGTAGAGGGCTCTTTCCTCTCCGCACCGATTTCCCCCCTTACAGTAAAATAATGAAAATACACCTCGTGCTTTACCTTTCAAACACTCATTCATTAGGTTGTATATATTGTTTATGAAAAAACCTTTTAGAGTGCACGATTTTACAGTTTTTAAGTTTCTCAGCTGTGGTATAAAATAGACAAACTTTGAAACATCATGTGAACGAGTAGAACAAGATACACATGTATTTAACATTACTTGAACCATTTTCTAAAATAGATCTCTGCTAAATCAGTATACTACTCAACAGTGCAAGCATCGCCAGAAACAGTACTTGTGAGTAAAGCTTCCCTTCTCACCGACTTAGCAGATGTGATAATGTGAGGCAGCTTATAATCAACGGTGATTAAATTTTTGAAGTACAGTATATTATCAAAATAACACAAGGGCAACAAATGGTCCTGTTCCTGCACACAGTGGAAAATGAAATTGTTGTAATTTAATACCTGGGCCTACTTCCAAAGACCTTTCAATTGATGGATGACCATGGTTACTGCTTGATATTTCATTGCACTGCCTCAACTGATGACGAAGAGCCAGTGTCCAAGGAATATCAGTGAAATTGCAAGGGATGTGGCCAGCCGTTTGAGTTTTTCATGCTTTGCCTCAAACCTCATTGTCTAGGACGGTACCATCGGACCAAACCTTAAATATCAAAATGCTACATATTTACCTTTGTTTTCTTTTCAATGATCAACCCTTACATGCACTATAAGGTAACTACTGGAAAACACAAACAGTAACACAAAGATTTATGTGACAACACTATCACCCATCAAAAGAAAAGTTAAGATATTTTTCATTTCCAACTTACCTAACCATTGTCCTTGGGTAATGAAGAATATAGTGCATCTGTGGAATCACAAAGGAATTCTGGTATAACTTGGTAAATCTAGTATGGTGATCGGTGATGAAATCCCTTAAGTAAGCTGCCTCATCAAGTGTGACTGCATCGTCAAATAATGTCCTCTATTTCTAAAAGAGTTGGGAGAAGACCCCACTTCTCATCATTACGAGGCATATGGCTGCCAATCATCTATGGAAGGAAACGGCCAAGGTACCATATCTCTGAAGCTAGAATCTCATTATGGTCAACAGAACTACCAACACACTGTTTTATCCATTTCCTATGAGCTACTAATAATGCAAGTTTTACCTTTTTGTTTGAGAGAATTAGCGTTGGAATTTAAGGTAGCACTTGATATAACAATGGTTTGTTGGAAAAATCTGGATAACCATAATCTAAATTTTTAATGCAGCAATTAAAATTTTCCAAAGTGAAAAACTGCTGCTCATTTATAGATATTTGAGGAGTTCTTTGACTTCATATTGAAGAAACCCCTGAAAGACATCATGCAGTACATCACCCGGAAGACCTTCTATGACATAGAAGTATTGTGACTGGTTTAGGGCTTATCTCAGCTTTATTCCAAACTGTGAAGAAATGTCAATGACTGAATTTTCGATGGCTGTGCACAGCAGATCATACATTGCTTTAGTGCGTAATTAGAAATCATCTTCCACTAACTGTGAGGAATGATGAGAAAGTTATTGGATTTCAACACCACACTTCAATTACAAATTTAATTGTGCACGATTTATAACACAGTTTTTCCATGGTGAGTCACAGGATCAGGTAGTTTCATTATTAAAGAGGGGGGGAAGAATATCTTTGGTACTACATGTAATGGTTCTCACATGGCGAAAGGGAAAGTTCAGGAAAAAGTTATCGCAATAAGCAAAAGCTTAGGAAAAAACTTATGAGTTGGTGGCAAAGAGCAAAAGTGCAAAGTGAATAGGAAGAGATTTAGATGCTCATTTTATTGTCAGTGGAAAAATGGTTCATCCTTTGCCTACCTTTGCAGCTACATCATTTGCATCTCCCATGCAAACCCTGCACTTCAGTGCAGAACAGTTTCCAATTTTAAAGCCTACAATCTCCTGGGATGCTAAGTTATTACCAGAAACAAAGCTGATGGTTCCTTTTAAAGACTTTTTTTCCCCATTTATGGTAAACTGGTATCCTCCATCCTTAGGAAATAAATAGGGACCTTAAGATCCGAGGACGTTGGGCGTCTTCGACGGCTGTCATGACCGAGGGGGGACTGGTAAGAGGTTGCCATTGCAAGGCGCAGAAAATCCTTAAGAAACTAAGTCAAAGGCGCGGGCAGCATTGTTTACATATTTTCAATTTTTATCATAAATTACTTCAGTCATGGCTTCCTTTAGAGAGATTCGTAGCATTCTTCTGCAAAGTTTTGATGATGGCGATATATCAGAGTACGAGTTCCTTCTTCTCTATAACGTTAACACATCCAAAAACCCAGATTTTCTTTATGAAAGTTATGGGAAATTTGACCTTAATGACATGGATGACTGTGAGTGTTTATCCGAGTTTTGCTTTCATAAGAGTGACCTTCCCGTCCTTTCTGAGGCCCTACATCTTCCTAACTACTGTACAGGTCAACAAGGAGCAATATGCAATGGCATTGAAAGGTTGTGTATCACACTTTGAAGGTTTGCGTACCCGTGTAGACTCAGTGATTTAATGCCCAGTTCCAGAGCTAAGTATGATTTCCAGCCTTGCGGTGGATACAATTTATCGGGAACATAATCGCAGAATGATACACTCCCGAACCCAGCACTTCTAGCAACGTACACTCATGGAATTGGGGAAAACGGTAGTCCGTTGCACAACTGTTTCGGTTTTATCGACGGAACATTACAGGCCAATTTTTCGACCCAACCTATACCGGAAGATTGTGTACAATGGGCATAAGCGAGTGCATGGTCTAAAATATCAATATGTGGCACCACCCAATGGTATGATAGCCAACATGTATGGCCTAGTAGGTAATTTTATAATTGAAGTAATAAATCTGTTTGGTTGAATTGTAAAATTTCATCCCAACCATAAACTACAATAACACTTATTTGGTCCTCATTTTAGAGGGCAGAAGGCATGATTCAGCCATGATGCCCGAATCTGGTCTTCTTGATGAACTCGAGCAACATGCGTTCTCAACAACAAGAGAACTATATATGGCAACCCGGCCTATCCTCTGCGTGTTCACCTCCAGGTACCTTACAGAGGTGCTGGAATTACACCACAGATGGAGCTATACAACAAAGCCATGAGTTCCGTTCGCATGTGTGTCGAGTGGCTTTTCGGGGACATTGTAAATTATTTTAAATTTTAAAACTTTAAGAAAAATTTGAAGATCTCACTTAGTGCAGTTGGCAAAATGCACATCGTGGCTGCCATTCTGCGAAATGCTTTAACCTGTATGTACATCAACTCAACTTCAGAGTATTTTGCTTTAAACCCTCTTACTATTCACGGTTATGTTGCTTGATTAGGAACACAAAACGCCCAGTATCTGTAACATTAAGTCTTATATCAAGTTTATGTGAATCAAAAAGTCTGAACATGAAGCTGATATAACATGGGGAACCTAACAATAAAATAAAAGCAAGTGTACAAAACAAAATCAAGAAACATATGCCTGAAATTGCTGAAAACTACATTCATCTTGCACGCACAAAATCAGGCCATGACTTAGTTTTGTTTTTCTAGAAATTTTATGATAATTTGAGACTGCAGCTGCTGCATTAGCGTGAACATCTGAAAATTTTGCATTTGTTCTTGTCGCTGTTTAGTTTGCTGCAGCATGACCTGCATCAAATCCTGATGTTGCTTTTTGGACTGCTCCTCCTTCTTACTTTCAGCCTCTAGTCGCTGCTTCCGTAGCTGCATTCCTTCCAATTTTCCATTTCTACATGAGATCGTTCTTTTCCCGCAAATATGCCACCATGTCACTACCACTTCTTCGACGTTTTTTTTTCTTTCCTTTGTCTTTTCTTTCTCGTTCTTTCTCGTTCTTCTTTTCGCCAAGGTTCTCTAGAGCTCTGTATTTCATTTCCACTGCTTTCTGCATGTTGAGTTTCACCATATTCATTGTTGAAAACGTGAAGAAAAGAGAATAAGAGAACTCACGGAGCAATCTTCCTGGCCCTCGTGTTGGCGAGTACCGGTTAGCTGTTCAGTGTTATCCAGAGCTTTTTGCGAGAGATTGTATGTCTCCTTGATTCGCAAAAGATATGCTACACTCGTGTTTCTTAACTGTTCATTTAGGAGATCTTCTTCGTCTTCTTTTAAGAGTGCTTCACCAATAAGCAAATCACCTGCTTGCTCTTCAGGCTCAATTTCTTGCACTAAATCCTGTAGTTGTTTAACGTCACGTGCAACTCGTAGAAATCCTCTATCCTCAAGTTTAAAAATTCTCGCACTTCGCACTCGAATTTTTTTTTTTTTGTGATAGCATCTCTTTCTCTGATCATTTTCTCGATTGAAAGTGAAAGCGTGTCACTTGTTGAATTCCAGGTGAGTCCCAAGATTTTTGTTGTTGGATGTGCTTGTATATGATCGTCTTGTGCTTTGCGATTTAGGGCTTCAGAGTTAGAAGTCCATTGGCGTAGATTCATACCTGCTTCTTGAAGGTATCTTCGCGATAATGAGTAATATTCTAAGGACTTATTATCGCAATCAGCTCCGGTTATCACGTTATCCATATACATGTTCTCCATGAGGTCCCGTGCTACCCAGTTGTCCTTTTGACTTAGGTGATATTGTATTGTTGCGTTCAGTAGAGAGGGTGAGGGTGTCGCTCCAAATAGAACTCGGCAAAATCTGTAAGCCTCCAAGTTGCTTTTACTGTCAACTGGTTTTGTTTATATCTTTAAGCCACAGGAATCTCGTTGCGTCCCTGTCTAGGGAGTTCAGTTCGATCTGTAAGAAGGCCTTTTCTATATCTGCAGAGAAGGCCTTTTTGTGTGTTCTGAATTTTAAGAGAATGCCTGTTAAATCTTGCATCATATTTGGTCCTCTATGTAGACAATCATTGAGGCTCGGTGATTTAGGTGACATTCTGGCAGAAGCGTCATAGACTATTCGCATTTTTGTTGTCGCGCTGTCTGATTTGAAAACTGGGAAGTGTGGCATGTAGTGTAAAACACCTTCGTGATGATCGAGGTTTTGAACTTTTTCTATGAACCCGAGGTTAAGTTGTTCAAGGAGTTGTTCGTTATACTTCCTTAAAAGTTCTGGGTCTTTCCTGTTTAGACTGTTTTGTAAGCTGTTCAGTCTGCTCTTGCTCAAATTGTAATTTGCTGGTAGATTGTGTTTGTTTAGCTTCCATGGGAGTTTTACGTTATATCTACCGGTTGCTTCGTTAAACCAGATAGTTTCTTGAAACTTTCTGATGATTTCTTCCTCTTGTTTGTTTTCTTCTGGTATTTGGTTGATTTCCCAGAACTTGGCTAGTAGATTGTTGAGCTTTTCGTCTTCTACTGGCATGATTTCTACCCTTTGACATAGGGTGGTTAAATTGCTTTGACTGTTCTTCCCTTTGTAAATGGGACCTGAGAGAAGCCATCCAAATTTGCTTTCCATAGCGATTAAGGCTTCGTTTTGGGTTTTAATTACTTTTCCGGTGATCAGTTGACCGTAATAGTCGTTTCCAATAATGATGTCTACTTTAAGATTTTCTGATGCATGTGAAGGATCAGCAAGTTTAAGTAATTCCGGCGGTATCTGTAAATTTTTCACCTTTGCCGATAGTGGTGGACAAATAACTGGAGTTACTAGGGCTGTTATTTTGATATTTTCTACTTCTGTTGACAATGTCAATGCCACAAGGTCGTATGTTTTTCTATTGCCTTGAAGTGTGCCGAATGTCGTCACATCTAGCAGTTCGCTTCCCATTGTTCCTAACTTAAGTTTGTGTTTCATCTCCTGAGTGATAAAGGTTCTTTGTGATCCTGTGTCAAATAGGATGCGAGCTTGATTGTACTTTTTATTGTTTCCACTTATTTTCGTAACGGCGGATTGCATCAGGATATGAGCTTTAGAAGGGAGTACATGCGTTGCTCCCATGTGGGTTCTGTTCTTCGACACGGAATCCGCTGATAGTTGATCATTCTTCGGCCCTTTGTCATCCTTTATTTGACTAGAAGCGCTTTGGGTTGTATTTTCTTGGTTTTCATCACAAATTGAAGTGTGGTGTTTTTTCTTACATTTTATACATCGCCCCTTTGAGAAACATTGGATTTTTGTGTGGTTGAGACCAAGACAGTTAAGGCAGCGCTGTTGGCGCTGAAGTAGGGATCGTCGTTCCTCTACTGTTTTAATCTTGTCGCACTTTTCAGGTCGATGTGTTCCTGCACAGTACGTGCAAGGCCTAGGTGTCTCTTGTTTGCCGTTGTAAGTTCCGTGTCGTTGTTGTGTACCGGTTAGTAGCGCACCAGCTGTTGGCACAAGCACTTCGTCTTCTGTGGTTGGTTTTGGAGAGGACATATGGCCCTACATCTCTGCCTTGGATACGCTTCCTGACATGATGATCAGGATACTGACATGTTACCTTTACACTTCTCCAAAACTTCCCCAAGGCGTGGCGATGCCTACAGCAAATCCAAATTTTTTTGGTTTACCCTCCTGAGCGAGGTGAAATAGGCCAGCCCTTGCCAAGATTAGCTCATTTTCACATAAGACCTCTTCAGACAGGTGGCAGCTTATCAAATGATGTTTTACTTCATCATTGCATTCAGACAGTCGTACCAAATCACTTAAGCCATGCGATGAACCAAAGTTTTTTCCATCTTTGCTATTTAAAAAACAGTCCTGAGACATAATGAACGTCTCGCTAACGAACGAACGACTTCTTCCTGTACTTGTAATTGTGTCCAAAGCGATACAAGTTCGGAAGATCTAAAGGAACTCACTGTAACTTTGTATGCTCGTTACGATTTCAATTTCCGCGCCAAAGGAGAAGCTTACTGAGTGAATTCGTGAGTGGTCAGTGGTTACGCTCTTGAGGTAAAGAATGGGTTTGTGACTTTTTCATTCAACTGAAAAGACTCGCGTCACTCTTATGAGATGGTTGAACGGAATACAGACTCTGAGCAGTCCCTTTTTTTTCTTAAAGATAGTGAGGTCATGTACAGCAGGACTGTAGCTCTGAAAGGCGGTCAGGAGTGACGGAGACAGTCATATCGGTCGTGTCTACGAGAACGCCAAGAAAGACCATCGAAGTGGCCGGAGGAGAATCCTTATTAGGAGATGTACTCAGTCCGAGGCAGCGTTAAAAGGTCTCCCAAGGCCTGAAAAGCGGCTGCTGATTTAGTGGGAGTTTCTGCTCCCCCAAAATCGTCGATGTAATTAGTGCAAGAGTAGCCAAGATTCTGATACATAAAGGTGACGGCAGAAGTGGTGGTCTGGCACATCATGGCCGAGAAGCGAAGACCAAAAGGAGGAGCTATGTCGAAATAGAGGGAATCACGGTGCTGGTAGCCCAAAAGATGATAGTCCTGTGGTTCGATTCGCAACTGGTGGTAAGCTCAGCTGAGGTCTGTCCTGAAGAGATGACAGTGCTGACCCTTTTGACGGATGATATCGAGCAAGGCATCCAGACCGGGTAGGCGAAGAGAGAACGGTTCACCGAAGTAAGAGATTTGGAGAGGAGAGATCGAGATGTCGACGGAGAGAGGATTGGTAACGAAGGGCCTGCAAGTAGCGCCAAGTTCGCATTCGGAGCTAAGAAATTGGTCGATGACTGTTGGATTGGATCTAGCAGAACAATGATTCTGAGTGGACTGGACGGGCGGAGAACAGCTGGAGTATCTGACCGGCCAGCCAAACTCAAGAAAATCACACAGAGACTTGTCAGGATAATGGACGAGACGGCGGCGCCATTCGGGCATGTTGAGGTTCGAGGCAAGCTGTAGCTGCAACTCGAGCTTCTTGATCTCGAGCTCTTGGGATTCTTTTTGCAGCTGAAGAGCTACTAGCGACGGAGGTATACTCGCGGCAAGCTGCCGGTCAGGGGGCGGTGTTTGTTTTGCGTCCTGTCCTGTGAACGGAACTTGTGGAGCTGCTTGAGGAAGAGAAGGGTCGTCCGCAGGCCTTTGTTTTGGGACTGCGCCGGGATCGATCGGCGATTTCGAATCCTTGCGATGTTTTTCGGCGTGTTGGGACGGTGACGAGTCTAGCAGTTCTCGAGAGGCCTTGAACAATAAACTCTCATCGATGGAAGGCAATGTCTCCCATTCGTAATCCATGCTGAGATGGCGCTGACTGTTGCGTGTGGTCCGGGACGATAAAGCCATAGTTAGAGAAGCGAAAAAAGGCGAGTAACGAAAAGGTAAAGCGGACTTGAAAACTGGAAAAGCGAACTCGAACACGAACCTAGCAGACACAACTAGCTATCTAACAGCGTGGAGACGCGAACATGATACTCTTATTGAGCCATCCCTGTTATTAATTAACCTCCCTTAGCCCTTAACTGAGCAGCATATAGAATTCACTTATTCACAAACAAAGTAGTGAATCACCAACACCGGAAATAGCGACCAGGCATTCCTCGCGACTCCCTTATGTTTGTTTTCTAATTTGCTCGGGCCGCTGCCAATCACTTCTTGTGTAAAAACCTACGTAACCTACCAAGTGGAAGTACGTTGGCTACTGTTGCTTGCCGATATTTTCCGTCGGCAAAACGGAGAAGTCAGTAAATGTGACCGATTCTGCCCGGAAAATTTTATTGTCTGGAGCTTGGATATGTCAGGAGAATTTCATTGACAGCTGGATTAATTACACCCCATGTTGTGAAACCATTATGAAGACGTCGCGCTTTCCTTCGCTTTTTTTGTCACATACAAAAAGGGAAACGTGAGGCAATTGAAATCACTTAGCACTGGCACAAGTCGACCTAATAGGCACAACGCATATCTTATATCTTAGTGGAGGATCGAAAACAGGAATGGAATTGGTGATATTTTCAATGACAATTATAGTCCAGTGTAAATGCCAGTTTCACATTCGCAGGACAAAAGATTAAAGCAACGCTACGGCCTAGCGCAAAAATTTTGACACAAATAGTCAGTCGAAAAGCCGCTCAACTACATAAAATCACTGTTGGTACAATCGTACAAAGCAATCTTTTCTCTTTTCAGAGACACAGTTTTCCCTTTTCAGATACAATGAACACACACTTGAGTGTGATGTCACGCATTCCAATTCGTACATTGATGATCAAAACAGCACAACTTCAGCACTTGGTAATTTTTCAAATAACATTTTCGCCTTTAATAGCTTAAGGGCACACATTTTCTTTCATATGACCTCTGCATTGATTCATTAAATTCACACAAGTGCAAATTACAGAATTAACTTTTTCGAAAATAACATATTTCTAATTTACAAATGAATTATTTCCCTTTCGCAAATTACCGATCCGATTAAATTAATCTCACAAAGAACACGTTTTCATTTTGTTCCGTTTCGCAAATATTACTGTAAGCCCTCTCAGAGACAATGACAAAACGACTTCGACATTTCGCAAAGACTCGAGAGAAAACTTTCCAATTTCTGAAACAGTTAGAGTTCGATAAGTGTTTGCTAACTGCAGGCCAAATCAAAATATTATGCACTAATAGGAAACCAAATTGCACAAATAAAGTTTTAAGCGTGCGGGCTGTGCGAAAATGGGCAACGGTAACTTTTCTGTCTACACATGTTATAGCACCTTTTATTGTGATTGTATGTCATCAAACAAAACAGTGACCGTCACATAACTAAATGGTGAGAATTTATCATTTCCTGAATGTGGCATTTTTTTCCCCCATATGTACTCTAGAGACCTAGCTCTTTCTGTATGTGATTTCGATGAACTTCGAGTAATCCACGCTTAACGGCCGCCGGAATGATCACCAAGAAGGGAATAAATTGGGGCTGCAGTTTTTGGACGCACTCAACCTTACAATGAAAGTATACGTTTCCTAATCGTCCAGTCTTTTGTTCTCCATTCTGCCAGTAGGCCTGTCTCGTGCTTGATATTATGACGAGGTCTTCTGGTGGGTTGGGAATAAAAAAGTCTTCACCACGCCTTAGTTTCAAGACACCCTTACACCCGTAACACCTTCTCACCAGAGGGCTGCATCTTTTGAGAAGGGTCAACTGGAAACTACCTTCTTGAACTGCCGGCGTTGATGTGTTGGGGCTTTTATTCTGCAGATAGAATAAAATTAATGGCATTTTAGTTAACAGCTAAGATTAGTCGGTGGCTGCGTGGAATTATGCAACGAGCTGACAGTCTCACCGGATGCTAAATCTTTATAAACCTTATATCCAGCGGGCCATTTCTACAAATGAAAGGTTCTGTGATTAGGAGGACTGTTTTTTTCGACTTGCCGCGCATTATCACTACAAGCTTTATTTGTTTTTATTTCGTTCAACCCAATTAGCTCACCAGTTAGTGAAATAGAACGACTTGCACAGAGCTAACATGCTAACATATAGCGGGACTTTACCATGATCATAGTCGATATAAAAAATCAAACAGTTGGCAGCATAATCACACAAAAAAATTTGAAAACCTTTCACCGATCTAAAACCCGAGATAACAGAATCACGCATTACACCCTGTATTAACTGTGAATGATCCTTACAATATACACTCGATTGCAAAAACGTTGACACCTTGAAAGCATAAACCGTGAACGATGAGACCCGACGGATTTGTGGGTAGTGTTTAAACAATAACCTCATTCCATCATGATAATCAATAATTTACTATTCTTATTCTTTGCAATAAAAAATACATTGCTGGAAAAAAAAGTATGCCCAAAGCATACTCGGACGATTTACGTTTAAGAGCTGTATGGCTTCATGTTTTCCTCGGTTATAACATTGAGGATACATCCGGTATGCTGGCAATGTCACCAAGCTCGGTAAAGAGATTCAAAAAAAATTTGTGCGCACGGGTGAAGTTGTGGCCAAGAAAACTGGAAGACCTTTGGATCTGGTTGGAATGCACCCGCGTGAGGAGCTCGTGATGATGGAAGCTATGCTAGAGCACCCAGAGAAGACACTGACTGAGATTGTAAGAGAAATTATGACTGTATTCGGAAACCGTTTTCAAGTGTCGACGGTTTGCCGATACTTTCAAAGAAATGGCGTTACAAGAAAACGGGTAAGCAGTTATCGGCAGGATTATTATAGACCTTTTAACGTGGGGATATTTGTTGACTCAGAAGAATAAATAGCTTTGTTTTTGCACAACAAGCCTCGGCCAGACGCGAATTTAGAGAGAGGTTTGCTTTGCAAAAACAAAGCTTTTTATTCCCATGAGACTCGACATGGCCGCTAAGTGACAAAGGCCAATTAACTATGATAGGATTGACAGGGAAAAAGTGCCTCTGCTCGTGCTTTTTTCATATTTCTTCACGCGCCAGTCTTTGCCAATCAACAACGTCAAAATGATCAAATTTACGTTTTTTTGGAGAACACGAAGACATGACAGTTTCCTTCCTATGAACTTTAAACTCGAGTGAAACCTCAGTAACAAGAAACAAATTATGCGTAATGGAAAAATATTAAAATAAAAAGTAATTCAAAAGAAGGAGGGTTGTTTTTTTTAAGTGGCGCTTTTGTCTCTGTTGTTGCCGTGGTGGTAACTGAACTGCCCATTATTCCAATCAATTTTGTCACCATACTGTCCGAAAATGAAGTCTGATCAGTGAGGGCACATTTTATCCTCCACCTTCAACTGAACACCAAGTTTAAGCTAAAGTCCCCCCAAACTAACACTAGTGTAACTATTTTTTCCAGCTTAAGAAAGTTGCTCGACAACAAAGCGAATGGGCGAACATCAATTTTCGTGCGGATACTTGTCTCCTACATGCAGAGATGTTTGTCTTTCTTGATGAAAGTGGATTTGTAAGTATAACTCAAGGAAACCTTATTTTCACTTGTCTTTACACCCCTTTGTTTTTGAAGATTAGAGGTATGTTTTATTCTTTTTAAGGATCGTCGACTTACAAGGGGATTTGGCTACAGTTTCCGAGGTTATAGTGCCAAAGTGAAAAGGAAGCATACAAATTGGCATCCACGAATTACAGCCATCCCAATTGTATGCACTGAAGGCTTGCTTGAAATTGGTATTCATAGACGAGCAGCAAATGGAGATGTCTTTCTTCAGTTTGTTAATGAGAAGCTTGTTCCGAACCTTCTGCCTTTTAACGGTGCGAATCCTCGCTCCGTAGCTGTAATGGGTATGACATAAATCGTTTAAAGATTTTTTAGACCATATTATAGATTTAAGACAATTTTTAATTTGTCATTGTTGTTCTCAGATAATGCAGCCATACAACATTCACAACGTGTTGTTGATGCAATAAACGCTTCCGGTGCACTCCTTATTTTTCTTCCACCTTACAGTCCGAATCTGATGCCTTGTGAATGAGTGATCGCACTGGCAAAGAACTGGATACGAGAAAACGACCTGGTTTGGGAGCAGTGTGATGAACGAGAGAACATGGTTTTTGAAGCCTTTATGCAAATAGCTGATGAAGACATTGCAAACTACATTCGTCATTCTGAATACCTTTAATTAAATGTACATCTATGAAAGGTGGTTTTACAAGAAATAACAGAAGAGTACGGCACGACACGCTGCCCATTATTATCACATTAATTTTTTTTAAATTTTATTTTCTACGCGGCTTCACAAGTTTCCTGTATTCGCGTTTCCCTTTATTCGAAATAATCAATCAGAATAATTTAGTCGATTTTATTTAGCTCATTAACTAATTTTGCGCGTTCTTTGTCGAATTGATCTCTTGTAATGATTTCTTTATCAATCAGATCCTTCAGTTGTGCAATCTGGTTATAGATCATACTTCGTAAACGTAGCTGTGGAAAATGAAGAAAAATAAATTACATCAGTAAGGAGTGCAATTTTCTCTTTTTAAGTAGAGGTGATGAGTGTGCTTTCAAAATTTATGAATCTCGAGCGCAAGATTTAAAAGAAAACACGCCGGTTTCAGAGTTTTGTTGTTGCAATTAATGGCAGCAATTGCAACGACAAAAAATCACTCTCCAGGATTGACTCGCGCTCTTTGTTCGCAAGGTGGAGTATCAAGTGAGAGAGTTACCTTTTCCTCAGCACCCGAAATTGAGTTTAATGTTGTTTCTTTCGTTGAAGACTGAGCTGAAGAAGATGAAGGTAGGTCAACCGTTGAACAGCTGGCTTTATTCCTCCCGGTAAAGAAGGAAACCTGAGGCATTTCATCCTCGCTGTGATGAGTTTTATTTACCTGTAGTAATAATAAAAAAAAAAAAGTCAAGGCATACAATTGTATTTTTCGTCCATGAACAATGACGGACAAAGTTTGTAATTTAAAATAACAAATGTACGCACATGCTTTTAAAATATGTAGTTTTTGAAGAGCCAAATTCAAATATGGGATTAATTTTTTCTATTTTACCAAAAGAAATTTTTTTCATGTCCAAGCTTACCAACATTTTTGCCCAACATTTCAGTTTAAAGTACGCTAATGTTCCTCCGTGTTTTTCTCGCAGTCGCGCGAGTCTGTTTTCGTAGGAGTCATGGTCGTCCTCTTCCATACTGTCACCGCCGTCGATAGTGTCGTCTGAATGAAAAACAAAAAAGGAGGACATTGTTTCCATTAAACATTGAGTAATTTTGTAACAAGCGGGAAAGACAGGCAATATGGTTTTCCATTCATACCTGAATTTCTCTTCCTCTTTGCTTTACCGGCTTCCCTTCTTTCTATCTCGCCCTGTTTTCGTTTGAAGGAACTGTGTGGATCCACCCATAGGGTGATCCATCCATTCTTAACACTTCTGTAGGCGTCGTCCAACTGTTTTTCTGTTTTGATGTCACATTTTCGGCGCCCGTCACTCATGTAGCCGATAGTTAGCGACGTGCAATTAGAAGCGGGACTTAATTCTTCTGAATAATTTTCAAGTAAATATTGCTTTAGTTCATTGACGGATATGAACTTAGGCAAATATCGGATTGAATATCGCTCAAATTGGCCCTTGTTGGCCAGCTTTTAGGAAAGCTTGAACCGTTTCCATCACTGACCACTTGCAACTAATTTTGGTTATCAACCGTGGCACGAGAATAGAATATTATGCAAATAAATTTAGTACACTTATACCCATAAAGCCATTGGGTCTCATCGTTCACAGTTTATGCTTTCAAGGTGTCAACGTTTTTGCAATCGAGTGTATACATACCTGAGGCTCTTCTGTGTCTTTTTGTGTTGTTGTCTTTTCTGCTTCCTTCTCTGTGCCTCTGTTTCCTGAGGATCTTACTAAAGTCGACGCCGGATTTGATGCTGAATGGTCATTTGGAGAGGTGTTAGTGTAACTCTCCACAACTTCCTTTCTTTTTTTATTTGTAGCACCTTTCCTTCTTTGTGTTGCCTTGGTCTTTTTTGACCCACGTCCAGGAGGGAGGTCCATGTGAATCAAGGCATCCACGTTAGGAGGCCTTTGGTTCGTTGTCTTGTAACAATGAACGAACTCAGTCAATGAACGATCCATTTCAGCCACAGCTAAAGTATGGGCACAAATGTCATACGCTTTGAAATCGATACAAGTGCCGCTGCACACATAATATGTTCCACGTCGCACGGTACGTTTCTTGCAAACTGCATACGATGGAGCATCAATTGCCTCGTTTGCCACATAACGTGGCAAATTGTCCCCTCTTCCAGGATCGGGATGGATACTTTCTTCTTTGCGCGCCAAAATCAACGATGCACGATGGTACATACGTGCTAGAATACTGAAGGGAACCCGGATAATGCCAAAATCTTCCAGAGGCAAACTCAATGGTGACATTGTGTCCGCTTCATTTGTGTTTTCCGGATCGATAGGAATTATGTCAACTGTCTTTACTGGGAGATTGTGAATTTTTTTGAGCGCCGCTTCCTGTTGTGCTCTCGTCTTCCTGTAAAAGACAGACTCCTTCATTCCCTCTTCCTCGTAATTTTGTCCATTTTTAGTTCTCCGAGCCCAATAAATGCTAAATCCTCTTCTGTTCTCTGTCTTTTCACCACCGTCTGCAGCAACCTGGCAAATTCGGGAATGGAAAGCTTCCTTTTCCTTGTAAGTTGTTTCCCTCCTGGTAGAACCGAGTTCATACATTCATTTCCGTTCTGATCGTATACACCTGGAGGCCAGCCTAGACCAGCCATGGATGTCAATTCAGCTGTCATCGTTTGCCTTATAATTTCCGCTTTATACTTGCAAAAGTAAGTAACAAAGCGCTCTGAGAGTGGGTGTAAGGAAAGCCACTCCTCCTTCATTTTTTCCAGATTGGTCACGAACTGGGCGTGGCTTTCCTAGTCTATAAGACCAGGTACCCTCTTACAACCAATATCTCTTCCGAAGATGTCACTTAGAATGACTTCTGATTGTTTGCCCCGTATTCCAAGTTCGTTCATTTTTGACACTATGTTGTCTTTCATATGCAGGTCACAGAGTAAATGCCAGGCATAAGGGAGAGGTCTACCGAAACCCTCACCTAATGCCTTTTCTCCGTCAGTACCATATACTAGAACATTTTGGGTTTTTGCATTTAGCTTTATCATGGTAGACGAGAGCTTGTAATAGCTGGATAGTTCTTTTTTGTGGTGAACTAGGGTTGGTCCGATCCGGACTGGATTCTTGTCTTCTTTGGTTCGGAGAAGGAGATGCCTGTATGTAGTAAGAGTCACATAATAGTCTCCAAAATTGAAAGTAGGATCGACTCCTAAAATACTGAACTTGCTAGGATTTGTGCAAAATCTTTCCACGTCCTTAAGTTGCTGGTCAGTTGTTAGGACAACACAAGGATCTGACGAAGTCTCTACCTTACGGACGAAGGCATTCTCTTTGTCTCTGTTTCCTTGCTTCAGCATGTCTATCAGCTCGAGTGTAGAATCCCCAGGTTGCTCTTCCATGGTTTTTTTAATGTTCTTTATCTGTTGTACATTTCTGGCATGGCTAGCTGCGTTTCTAAAGTCTGAAATTGTTCCCTTTTCTTCGATACTCTTGAAAAACACCGTCTTGGGAGGGTCAGATTTCGCGAGCTCTTTTAACCGCTCCATGGTAGTATGCGAAGTGCGGTAATACTCTTTGGAAAGACTTTAAGAATTGCCATGTGGTTTAACTTTAACTTCGTGTTTATTATCATCAAAAACATATTGCAGAAGAGCAAAATCGTGAATCGTTCCGTTGGAATCTGAAAAAGGAGAAGATGAAATTAATAAAGGTTTTGATATTTGAATGCGCTTGGTAACCAGATGTTGTGCACTGGTGTGATATGCTGTATTGATTAAAACCCCCTTTTGCTGTACAGATTTGTTAAATTATGACTAATGAGGACGTAAATTTTTTTACGGTGAGGTTTTGAAGATGGACGTTTTTCACTCAAATATAGAAAAATTTTGTTTTGTTTTGTTTTTGTCAATAATTTTGTTTCCTATTTTTGGCCACACACCACTTTTCGGAGCACGCCATAGTTTACTTATTTCACTTGAGCAGTTTGACCCTTGGTTTGAATTGACTTTCTCTTTCTTCGGAAGCTTTTTTCATTATCCATGTTACAAATGTCTTACTAACCTCAACTGTTTACTCATTGTAGCAGGGACCTCTCAAACTGACTAATGACCTCGCTATCGCTAGGTTAATACCGCTAGGCCTCCATTTGAGATTTTTCCATAAGGACCTCACTGTTATTTATTTGATAAAATAGTCTTACCTGTCAGATAAATGAAAATCCTTTGCAAATCGGGGGAGGATTCATTCCTGTAGACGCTTCTCGTACATTTATAGACCTGTGCCTCATGATCATCATATTCTGATTGGGAAGCCTTACGAACAGGATTCCTCTTAGTGGAAGCACGGTAGTATTGCTGTTTCGTCCCAGTTGGATTCCATGCACCAAGGTCGTCAGCCAGAACATTTTTAAAGTGCTTTATGTGTGGGGCAGATATGTCCACCACAAAGACAGAATTTTCGGAGATAGCGGAAGGAACAGCACGTGCAATAAGTTCTCGAGGCGGATGGAAGAGGATATCTACCACTTTCTTGGAGGCCAAACCCTTACGCAATCCTCGCCAGTAGATGGGAACCATTGGGTCGTCGTTCAAGTAATCAGTTCCTTGTTCGTCTTCACTGCTATCGCTGGAGTCGTTCAACTGGTGTGTCAGCACTTTCTTATTTACCTTTTCAGCCACATCTCTATGGAAGACAGTAAAAGAATTTCATAGGTTTCTCAAACGCCACAGCGGGAGAGCAAAATTCTCTAACGTTTCGTGCAAGGTGTGGTGATCTTTCACCGACATCGTATTGAAATAATCAGACAATTAAAATATACCCTTCAGAGTTAATTGTTCGTAAACACGTTCAATGACTCCACTGTTATCACGGAAATTTTATGGTATATATATTTGAGTGACTCACTTTTCTGATGCAAAGACTGGTTTGAAAAGGCACTCATCGCTGTCGCTCGTCTCAATATCCACACACACCCTTGATAAGAAAAAAAAATCCGACTGATTTATTGTTAAGTATGATTGTTTGAATTGTATGAAATAATTTAAATACTCCAGTCGAAAGTCGAGAGCAGTATTCTTGATTGTAACTTTTGTTAATTGAAAGTTCGGGTCGCATTTGCCACCGGAAAACTTGCTCGAGCAAACGGCCGTCGAGTTTCGATTAATACAAGCACAAAAAAGCCCATTCTCTTGACAATAACATATATTGTACGGAAACGTAAAGGAGGGCACCAATAATATTGGCAACCAGTGTTACCTTTTGACTGGCGAATCAATGAGTGTCAAGTCTACTTTCTCAACCACAGCGGTTTTCTCATGAGGTATTTTGCCTGTAGTCTTGTTACAGTTGTCATCATGCTATAAGAGAATATGACGTCAAATTCAGGAAACAAGCAGTAGCAGAGGACCCGACCAATTTTCTTTTTGCAAGAGGCCTACTTCTCTATACGAGAAACAACCTAAAGGGAGAACTGAGGACTCCTCTTCACAATACATGTTGCGTTTTAGAAATCAAATCATTTTATATTACACGCCCGGGATTTTCTACCAATCAAATATTTTTCCAAGTTAATTTAACTTCAAAACCCTCTGCTTCCAGATACCGAAAAATGTATTGTTAACAGATGAACTGAAGCGCGTGACTAATATAGCAGTACAGGCTTAAATGGGGAAAAATTGGCCCATTGTAAGCTGTCGAATGCCAAAAGATTCAAACTTCAATTTTCAGGATTCAAAGTTCCAAATATTACCTGACAAAAATTTGATTTACGATAATTTGATTTTTGTCGCCCGTGAAAATAGATTCTTCTCACGTGCTCTTATTTTCACGATCGTGATCGGAGCGTGAGATCTGGCCATCTACGCAAGCCTTGGTTTTCGCGTTAACATTCCACTTAAACAATTCAAGTTCTGTCAAGTAAAATTTTGACAACGATAAGAACATTTTACCATTAAAACAATCCCCAAGAACAGGAGACTCAGCGGTTACTTCTGCATCACAACGAATAACATCGCAAATTGCTCATAACATTTCCTATATGGTTTGTGCCATTTCACTGAAAGGTTCGTGCCAACTTGCACAGGTTATTTTAAACGCAGCCCGAAAATACTTACCCGAACACGCCTGTCCTCCTTTTTGTACTTGCAGCAGAATCCCGAAGTGGGTTCTTCATCGTCTGAACTATCCACCTACACAAGCAGACTACTTGTCATTTTTTAATGAACAGACTGAAAAAGCCATCCTTAGCCCAACAGATTGCCCTTCCCTGGATTTGCACTTAAATAACATATCAAGCAGTAATGAGACAACAGTTACCTTTATGATTTCCCGTGATTTTTGAATGGCAATTAACATTGCCTCCTCCTCGTCCTCTGCCTGGTACTTCCTCCACCAACTGTTTGTCTTCTGTCCCCTTACCGCATCAGCGTACGATTTCGAAGAGGAATCCATATTTTGGAATCGAGCAAAAGAACTGCTTTACCTTTGCTGTTTTTGTCACATACTAAAGGGAAACGTGAGATAACTGAAAGATAATTCATGCTAACCCGTCGGTATCACTTTGCACAGGCACAAGTCGACCTAACAGGCACAACGCATATCTTATATCTTAGTGGAGGATCGAAAACAGGAATGGAATTTTTTTACCTTTTCTTTTGGACCATTTTTTTTTGGGGGGGGAGGCTTACCATTAGCACTTAGGGGTCGGTGGGATGCAGTCTATCAGCATTCAGGGAGGGATGGTAGGAAGACTGTTGTTACTGAGGGAGGGGTGGAGGACGAACTATCAGTACGCAGAGAGGGGTGGAAGGTTTATGTATGAGTAACTACTACTAATTATGGAGTGTTCATTGAATCATACAAATTGTTTTGAGCGGTTTTTCGACCGATTATTACTATGTCAAAATTTTTGTGCTGGGTCGTAGCGTTTATTTCATTCTTGTCATGCGAATGCGAAACTGGCACTTAAACACTGGACTATAATTGTTATTGAAAATATTGCCATCTTCCACTGTTAAGTCATGCGTGTGCCTGTTTGGTCGACTTGTGCCAGTGCTAAGTGATACTCGTGAATCATCTTTCAGTTGCCTCACGTTTCCCTTTTTGTATGTGACTATGGGCCTATCCGCACTAGCGACAAAATTGTTAATATAGACAAATTTTCTGTGGGCGGACAAATTTTTCAAGCACACCGCCGACAAATTCGTCCCGGCAAAAGCTTGGGAAAATCTACTAAATAAACAAAACTGTGATAAACTTGTCTATCATATGTCGTAAACACTACCATTAGTAAATTTGACATCTTTTTGACAGCTTCAACATTTTTAGTGCGAATGCAACAGAGGAAACAAAAGTTTGTCATGACAAAATTTGTCCTTTGATTTTGGCGGGACATTTCTAAATTTGTCTGCTAGTGCGGATATATAGACCCAAAAAAAGCGAAGCAGAAGCGCAATGTCTTTATAAATGGTTTCACAACATGAGGTGTAATCCAGCTGTCAATGAAATTCTCCTGACATATCCAAGCTACAGACAAGAAAATTTCCCAAATAGAACAGTACTTCTGCGTTTTGCCGACAGAAAATATCGGTAAGCAACAGTGGTCACTGTACTTCCACTAGCGGGTTACGTAGGTTTTTACACAAGAAGTGATTGGCAGCGGCCCGGGCAAATTGGAAAACAAACGTACGGGAGTCGCGAGGAATGCCTGGTCGCTATTTCCGGTGTGGGTGATTAACTCCTTTGTTTGCGAAACATAAAATCGATATTTGCGCTTTCCCATCTTTCCCATATTACAAGTAAAGCAGTGCTTTTGCTCGATACGAGAATATGGATTCCTCTTCGAAATCGTTTGCTGATTATTTTATATAGTAAAGGTATAGACGTTAAAATTGCAAGAGCGATCGTGAATTCTATATGCTGCTAAGTTAAGGGCTAAGGACCGGAAATTTCGTGATCTCGTCTGATAAGATGAATGACAAAAGGAAGATCGACAAATTTAGTAATTATGACAAAAAAGAATCCAGGACGCCTTAAGTTTTTCTTTTGCTTGCCATGATGACTCCGCAGAACGCACTTGCTTTTAAATGTGTGGCACATCACGGGCAAGAGTTATGTAATGGCTAAGCAGAATGCAATTATCGCGCAGCGCCTTTCTCGTTAAAGTAAATTTTATTTCCACGACCTGCATCAAGTAATTGATAGATAAAAGATTTTAAACTTACAGGGAAGAGTTAATATTTAGTTGAGGTTGATAATTCTTTTTTGACGATTTTTTTTTAATTTCGTGTTTAAAGTGGCTGGGTACTCTGTTCAAAGTAGACGGGAGCCGGTATCCGGGACCCGGCTTCTGATAAAAACCCTGCCTTAATAAGCATTCTTTTCAGCTGAATTCATTGGTTATCTTCCCCTCATTTGACTAGTGATGTGTGTTCGAAACAGGCGTCTTCGAAGCCGGTACAGAGCATAAGGCCGACGACATTGAAGAGTAAAATCTCCTCGATATCGAAGGGCGAAACGCGTCCATTTTGGCCATACAGCTACATTCTTTGGAAAGTAGTGTATAGAAACACCAGGCGTATGTGTGTTATTCATGTAGCTTACATCATTGGCGCTCCGGCCACAAAAAAAGGTTCCTTCTCTCTTCTAGATTTCTCCTTTGTCCACCATAGTTGCCGACATGTCTTCACAGTTTTCTACGTCACAGCTATGTAACTTAGTGTTTTGGCTGCGTGCCTAATGGGAACACTTTTTGGCCGCCAAATCGTACTTTTAATGCACAAGAAAATGGTCTAGGAGAAATCGCTAAGCGCTGAGGTCGATTTTTTCTTATTTTGAAAAAAGCTATCAACCAGTAGTAGGCCTCCATCGGTCAGGGTCGACCATGGGTATAGCATCCTAATTGTGTGTTTGGCTGGAGCATCTGCGGCTATGACTGTGAAGGCCAATGTGTGAATGGCAGTCCCTGCCGCAAGTGCTGCACGTGTATGCTGTTTGTTGGACGTTGCTGATACGAAGTTTTCTGCGGGTCCGCCTCCTTGTGGCAGCTTGTGTCAGCTTCTCTTCTCCTGTTTTGAGGTGCCTTGTAACGGCTCCTCTCCATTGTGACCAATCAGCTGCGAGATTTTCCCAGGTCTCTGTGTCAATTCCTACAGCCTTCATGTCACGCTTCAAAGCATCTCGGTATCGCAGCTGTGGGCGTCCTCTGCGTCTACTTCCAGTGGCTAGCTCACCATACAGTAAGTCTTTGGGGATGCGGCCGTCTGGCATGCGATGAACGTGGCCCAGCCAGCGGAGTCTACGTTGCCTGAGTAAGGTTGACATGCTTGGCAGGCCCGCACGAGACAAGACCTCTGTGTTTGGGACTTTGTCTTGCCACGAAATTCCCAGGATGCGGCGGAGGCTTCTCATGTGGAAGGTGTTCAGGCGTTTTTCTTGTCTGGCGTACATCGTCCATGTCTCGCTGCCGTATAGCAGTGTACTGATGACACAAGCGCTGTATACTGCCATCTTGGTCTTCTCTGTGAGCATGGGGTTGGACCACACACGTGTAGTGAGGCGTGCAAGTGTGGCAGCCGCCTTTCCAATTCTCTGGTCGAGCTCGAAGTCTAAGGAGAGATTGTCAGTGACAGTGGAGCCTAGATACGTAAAATGATGGACCACTTCGAGCTCGTAATCGTCGATGGTAACGGATGGTGGTGTTTCTGTTCCTTGTTCCAGGACTTTAGTCTTTTTCAGGCTGAAGGTAAGCCCAAAGTCTTTGCAGGCCTGAGAGAAATGGTCCATGAGTGACTGAAGTGCTTGCTGAGTATGGCAGGCTACTGCTGCATCGTCAGCAAATAGCATGTCTCTTATCAGGGCTTCACGCACTTTGGTCTTTGCTCGGAGACGGGCAAGATTGAAAAGCCTGCCATCTGATCTTGTATGCAGGTAGATCCCTTCTTTCGATGCGCCAAATGCATGTTTCAGAAGGAAGGCAAAGAAGATTCCGAAAAGGGTTGGGGCAAGTACGCAGCCCTGTTTGACACCGCTGTTGATGTTGAATGACTCAGAGGTTCTGCCGTTGAACTGCACAGTCCCCTGCATGTTGGCATGGAAGGACTCAATCAGGCTTTGTAGTTTGGGGGGGCAGCCAATTTTAGATAGAATTCTGAAGAGACCCTCTCTGCTTACAAGATCAAACGCCTTGGTCAGATCGATGAAGGCAATGTACAAAGGCATCTGCTGCTCTCTGCATTTCTCCTGAAGCTGGCGGAGGGAGAATACCATGTCTATCGTTGATCTTTCTGCTCGAAAGCCGCACTGTGACTCTGGATAGATACGTTCAGCCAGTTTCTGAAGTCTTATCAAAATAACCCGAGCAAAGACTTTGCCCACAACGCTGAGTAAGGAGATGCCCCTGTAGTTGTTGCAGTCACTGCGATCTCCCTTGTTTTTGTAGAGGGTAACGATCTTAGCATCCGTCATGTCTTGTGGTACGGCCCCTTCTTTCCAGCACGCACATAGGACATTATGTAAAGGCTGTAATAGTGTAGTCTTGCAGTGTTTGATCAGGTCAGGGGGGATCCCGTCACTGCCTGGAGCTTTCCTTGAGGCCAAGCTGTTGATAGCCTTGCTGAGTTCGTCATTAGTGGGTTCGTTGTCAAGCTCTTCCATTACAGGTAAGCATTTTATGGCATCAAGGGCTGATGATGTTACTACATTCTGTCTTGAATAGAGATCAGAGTAGTGTTCCACCCATCTCTCCATCTGTTGTCCCTTGTCTGTGATGGCTTCCCCTGAGGTGGATTTAAGGGGAGCTGTCTTGTTCTGGATTGGACCTATTGATGTTTTGATGCCTTCATACATCCCTCTTATGTTCCCAGTAATTTCTGCAGTCTGGATGGCTTCGCTGAGTTCGGTCCAGTAGTCGTTGGCACAGCGTCTTGCAGTGTGTTTGACTTTGTTCCTTATAGCTCGGAGAATCTGAAGATTTTTCTCGCTGGGTAATCGCTTGTATTCCGTTAGAGCGGCACGCTTTGCTTCTATGATGGGGGTCATCACAGCGGATTTAGCTTTGAACCAGTCATGCGATTTCGAGGTACTTTTTCCAAAGGTGGCCAAGGCAGTGCGGTGCATTGTATCCCGTAAGGTGGTCCACTTCTCAGTTGCGGAGTCCCCTGACTGTAATGTTGCTAGATGATTCTCAAACCTCTCAGCAAATTGCTCTTTAAGATCAGGCTGGCTCAACTTAGTGACATCAATACGAGGGCTCCCTTTCTTCTTGCCACGGTGGAACCTTTTCGGATGGAGCCTGACCTTGCAACACACCAAGGAGTGGTCTGTGTCACAGTCCGCGCTGTGGTAAGAGCGTGTGTGGAGGACGTTCTTAATAGCGGTTCGTCTGACAAGGATAAGGTCCAGCTGATGCCACTGCTTTGAGCGCGGGTGTCTCCAAGAGACCTTGTGCTGAGGTTTGGTCTTGAAGAAAGAGTTGGCTATGCAGAGTTTGTGATAGGTGCATAGCTTGAGTAGTCTCTGGCCATTGTCGTTCATCTTGCCTATGCCAAACTTTCCAAGGCAAGAAGGCCATGATCTTTGATCAGCTCCTACTCTGGCGTTGAAGTCGCCCAGAAGGATAAGTTGTTCTTTGTTTGGGATGTTGCTGATCGTGGCTGTGAGCTGATCATAAAACTCGTCTTTAATTTCAGGTGTAGCAGAGAGTGTTGGAGCATACACGCTGACGAGAGTTACAGGGCCTGCCGTGGTGTTCAGGCAGAGAGTGAGGAGTCGCTCTGAGCCGCTGTTGCCTGGCTTTACCATGTTCAGCAGGTTGTTCTTCACTGCAAAGCCCACCCCATGCTGACGCGGTACATTGGGGCTTTTCCCCTGCCAGAAGAAGGTGTAGTCTTTCTCCTTCAGTCTTCCAGAGTCTGCAAGTCGTGTTTCTTGTAAGGTGGCAATGTCCACATTAAGCCTCCTAAGTTCGTCGTTAATGATGGCTGTTTTCCTGGAGTCGCTGACGTCCTGAAGGTCTTCTGAGAGGCCCGTCAGCATTGTTCTAACGTTCCAGCAGCCTAGTTTCAGGACTGGTTTCTTTTGATGATTTTTGTTATTGCCTGGTGCAAAGTTTGCAGTCTGCCTGTTGGATATCTCCTAATCTCCATGCACCCAATGAAGAAAGCAAACCGTGGCGGGACAGCACCTTATTGGCTGGGGGCTGCCCAGCTTGAGGCGGGCGGTAGCTGTCCAGTGGGATTCGAAGATCCCTCCCACCGACGAGAACGACCCCTGGCGCTTCACTCTACGCCAATCGAGCAGTAGCTTATCACCGGTAAACTGCCATTCTCCGTGTTGTGTCTACGCCATGGGCGTAGCTGGAGTGTCCTCTCCAGGTGTAGTGCGAGGTGTGTTGGTGTGTAGTGTAGGCGGATGCTAGCCTGGGCAGTGTTTTATGGAGAACAAGCTGTTGCCCATGTAACATGTTCCCCCTCTCCACGTCACTGATGGGGCCAAAGGAACAACAAGGTCGTTACAATTTGGGACCAGTGCCGTCGCAGGAGCTGCCAGCACGGGTTGAATTCAACTTCGAGCTGCCTTAGGGACTCCAACTCCGGATTTTTCCTCGAGGTTTACTCCTGAAGCCTTTTCCATGTGTGGATATAGCCGCAAGGCAGCAGAGGTTTGGGATAAGGGTTTTCCTTCCCCTAGGTAAACTGCCTTTCCAGGCTAGCGAGCTCTACCTGCCCTGTGCTGTAACCCTAGCAGGGGTGGCTGTGGGGCTGTAAACACTTGCCAAAGGTGTCACCCCAGACTCTGGTGGGCGGGGTCGTCCATGTCCCCGTGGTAGGCTGAGGTCCAACCTGTCCTACCCCAGTGCCCAGGTTCGTGTCTTAGGCACTTAAAAGGGGCCGGGTCGGTCGAGCTAATGTAATCATGCCCTAAGAAACAATGAGAACTCAGAATAAATCAAATCAAACTGTCTAAAGTGCGGGAAAACGCGAGTGACTACGTTTTGGTTTGTTTTACTTTTGCCTCTGATTGGTCGAGAGAGTAGTGTGAGTTTACTGGACCAATCCAAGAGCAAACTAAAGAAAACCCTGTGCAATCGCGGATACTTTCGACAGCAAATTATAAATATTTTTATAATATCCAATTTCTGTTTTTGTCTTTTACTTGACCGAGGCATGTCTAACGACACCTGGAAACAGAACGAAGCCAGTATCTTCTCATTATTCCCGAAAAAAAGTTCTTAAATAAACAAAAGGTATTGAACTAAAGCTTTAAGTGATAGATCCGCTGGCCAAAAGTCATTAAGTCTCACTGCTCCTCGGATGTTTCATTACAGCTGCAACTCTTGCATGACTCTGATCTCCATCATCGTTGCGATATCGACCACATCTAAATGCCTTTCGGAAGGCCTCTTTGAACTGCGGATTCATTATCCCATAGATGATTGGGTTTACAACACTACTAGAGAAGAACAAATACATAGTCACCTTAGTCAGTTCATGTGGAATGTAGCCTCCACCAGCCATTGTAAAAGCACATAAAGCTACAGGAAACCATGTAATTGAAGAGAAACAAACCACTGTGAAACAACTCTTCAAAACATCGATATCAGTTCGATGTAATTTCGGTGTGCCGACGCCATTTTTTACAACATTGGCGTTGACATTATCGGTGCTCTCTTTCACCGTTTTGTAAATTTTCCAATAGGAGTAAAATATTGCAACCATTGTCACGTTGAAGAACCCTGCAAGCAATATGACAAAGGAAACGTGTCCTTCCTTCCAGTTGAATGAGCAAATGATTAAATCTGAGTCAAAGTTCATTTTTCCCCATCCGTACAACGGAGGTGTGGCGAATAGCACAGAAACCAGTCAGACAAGACCACAGTACAACCAAGCTGCTCTTTTACTGGGAAAGAACTTAATATACAAGGATCGCTTGACGACTTTCATGTACCTGTTCAGTGCAATTAAGCACATAGTGAGCAAGGAGGCCATAACTATAGTATGATGTACTGTTGCAGAAACTTCACACCATTCCTGGCTCAAATTCCATTTTCCCGCGTACAAGCTCGTTATCCAGAACGGCATGTTAAGGGTCGCCATGATAATATCAGTCAGTGCAGGATTGTGAATAAGATCGTTGGTGATGGTTTGCATCCCGGAGTATTTATTTAAAACATAAACAACCAGCACATTACCAAATACGGAAGCGAGGCAAACCAGAATAGCGAAAGTTACCTCCAAAACAGATTCTGCTTTCGAGCGATATAGGAGATCTTGGGAAATATTTTGAGACATCCTCATCTATAATCATCTAGCTGCATTAAAAATGAAAAATAAAATCAACAACAATCTCGTTTCCTTGAAAAAAAAAAGCTATCACGTGTACCATCAGAAGACTTAGAATGTACAACCTTCCGATTTGAAACTCTACAATAATCTTACTTTCATGTTTGTCGTTAAAACTGTACCAACACTCAGTCGAGCTCGCAGTGCAACGCCTTCGCTTTTTTCAGTGGACTTTTACAATTTCAGGATCAATATAAAGGATTTTCTCCATAGTCTTCCTTCAAGTATCTTCAATAAACATAGTGCAACTTGTTGCTTCAAACAACGCCCAAATCTTAAATAATACTCATGATTTTTAATCCTGAATCTCTCAAACTCAGTTTCGAAACCTGGCTACGATCTTTTTTCCTGCCGCTGGCTTAATGTTCAAGGATGCTGAAAACATCAAGCTACTTCAGCGAAAGGGAATGATTACTAAGATTTTCGTTTTACAGTCGACTTAAATACGGTCTTATTGAATTCAAGAGAGCCATTATCGCTAATTATCTTTATATTCGTTTTTCCTCCTAATCCTTTGTTAGTTATTCTTTTATCTGATGAATAAATGTAGTAGCTGAAAAAACGAAACGAAATAAGAAAGAATTGCTTTTCTTTTCTCAGTAAAGGAAAGTCTTTAGCCTCTGCTGCGCAAACAGTTGAAAGCCATGCCATCAGAAAGAAAGAGCGTGGCTTTCAACTTTGCCATTCGTTACAGTCACCTAATTAAAGGCTATGTTCCTCTCTTTTCTCCTTTTTTTTCCTAATCAAGTAAATCACCTTAAGTCAAAAGCTTACGAGATCATGCCCCTCTGTTGGTACATTAATCGCCTGTTTGAAGTGAAAAGGCTTTGGTATGCATGGAACAATAGACATGCTAGAGGGGAAATGACTCAGAACATTTGGGATATTGGAGTTACAATTAAAGTGATTTACTTTGATCGGACAGCACAGGAAATAGAGAGTCGATGGGGTTAACCGATAGCCGTAAAACGGTTGAAATTTAGCTGGTCGGCGGAGAAATTGACAAATTTCAACCGATAGTAGTAAAAATCAACAAATTTTAAACCGATAGTCGTAAAAATTGGCAAATTTGGACCGATGGTCGTAAAACAATTTGACTTTAAAAATTACGATGGCAACAATGGAATATTATTTTAGCCGTAAAATGGCCTAAATTTCAACCGTTAGCCGTAAAAGCCATATCACCCCGTTGAGGCCCTCAAAACAAAGTACCGCTTAGAAAACAGTAAGCTTAAATGAAAGATGAAAGTAGTTTCTTCATCTGCTATCAACTGTTCCTTTGACGAAGGGAAAATATATCCATTGTCAAAGGTAAAATACGTTTAGGACGTTTTGCAGTGGAGTGTCGTCAAACTAGAACCAAAGTTAGCAAAACGATAAACTCAGACGAAGGAACATACCCTGATCGCTTAATGAATCAATTAACAAGGGTTTAATTACCACCGGTGATTTAGAATGATAAATTTTCGGTAAAAACTCTTGAAACCCTTAAACTAGTCTACTGACAAATGATTCTATAAGTCTTTTTTTTTTAATTAACTAATAGAGAAGCCTTGAGTGTGCTCTGTTCTGTTAAAAAGCATGCAGGATGTGGCTAGAGCACGAAAGAAGTGTAGGAAGAAACACGAGACGTGGTTTGTTGTTTCTCCCTACTTCTCAAGTGCTCTAGCCGCTCTCTGTGTGCCTTGTAACAGAACATTGCACACTCAAGGCTTCTTTATTTGTTTTATAATGAAGAATCCGCTAAATTCTCAGCGCATTTCTTACAATTTTTAATACAAACTATCTATACTCTCATAAAGCAAGCTATCAGAAGCTAATCAGAATCCATGTTTGAATGTTTCAGATAATCTGATTGATTGAACAACACTAAAGCTGTCAAAAATGTACAAAGTTCACAATCTGCAATACTGAGTTCACCAACTGAAATAGTTCGGCCGGTCGAATTTGACAAATTTGCCTGAGGTCTTTAAGTCGCAAAGAATCTGAAAGTGAAATGTTCGGTGAAATCCGGCCGAATTGTGGCTCATAAAACACGCAAGGTTTTTCACTTGACAATTAAATTACTCAAAGCGTGTGTTTTGTGAAAAGCCGAAGTCAGAGGAACATGAAGATTCAGCTCGGGATGACAGTGCCGTAAAACTCGGTTGCTGTGACTGATGTGGCTTTCCACTCAACGAATCGCGAAGGAGCAAGCTCTTAGATGTTCACCCGACGAAACTAAGGTGTCTTTAGCGAACGGTAAACATCGAGGTTTTTGCCTTTTGTCGGCTTTTAGTTGTTTGCGCAGAAGAACTATACACTTATTTTTACTGTAAAAGTTATTTGGTTCCTTTCGCTTCACTTTTAATTTTTAAACCTGCTGTTCAGAGTCTATAGGGACTATATGTTTTAGTCTCTGGCTTTACTTTACTTTATTGAAATTTGTTACACGTACAGAATAGTATCGACAAGTGGAGAAAAAAACAGGAAGATATCCCAATTGATATACAACCCCAATAAATATTAACCACCCATCCCACCCCAGGGGAGGAAATCCACCACACAGTAATCTCGTGCGTGGGAAATTAACGTCTCCTACCCCAACCCTGCAGGAGACGGGGCCTACGGTTTTAGACGAAGCAATGTGAGTGAAGCGTCTTGCTTAAGGACACTACGTCATGCCCCAGCCAGGACTTGAACCCGGGCCGTCCGGCCCAGAGTCCAGCACACTGACCACCGGACTACTCACGCCTCACTCAAAAAAAAAATTTCTCACCCAAAGAAAATTAAATCTTAATTACCAACACTTCACTGTGTACTGTGCTCTGGGGCACTTAAATGCAAAAGAAAAACTTAATTCAACAGAAAAATTTAACAAGAATTATGGCTCTAACACTTGAGATGGTTCTGTTTTTTACAAATTTGTTAAAGTGCAAGTTAAATAGTTGTCACTGAGAAAGAAAAATAATATTCTATATCACTTTTTGTTCCTTCGCGTAAAGTCAAGATTTACTAGCAGCAGAAATTACAGTGCGTCAAAAACTCTCGATTTCCTGCAAATAGTGAAACCCATCAGAAATACCCAATTTAGTCAAAGTTTGCGATGAAAAATACAAGAGTTATAGGTAATTTTGCATTCTGCTCCAGATCTCATCCGCTTGTATTCTTGTTGATAAATCAGCTTGAAATGAATCCTTATCAAAAGTTTTAAAGGATCCTTTAGTTATGGTTTCTGCTTTTGATCACATGTGTCGGGTTTTCAGAACCGTATATACGAGATCATGGTCGCTTAGACCCGTATGAGTGACACCCGAGTCTTTGGCAAACGCGGGGATGTTAGTGAGAATAACGTCGAGACAGGATTCCCTGTTTTTACTGATCCTCGTAGGAACATTAATAAGGCTGTCAAGGTCATAAATGTCACACATATCCAGTAAACACTGACCCTCTTTGTGATTATCCAGTAAACACTGACCCTCTTTGTGATTATCAAGTGGGTGGAGGATGTCCGAATTTAAGTCTCCGGTAAAAATCACATTGTCAGAAAGGCTGTTTACTTCGTCCAGAAGATCGCAGAGTTCGCGTTTGAATGTGTTGTTGTCAACAGATGGAGGCTTATAGGCAGTAATATATGCAAACTGTCGTTGTCCGATTTTCATGTCAAACAACATTGATTCGACGCATTTTCCTCTCAATTTCTTCCGTGAAGCGGCTATATTGTCTCTGATGTATACTACAATGCCACCGCCGCCTTTGACTCTGTCGCGACGATAAAAGTTAAAACCTTCGACATGAAATTGTGAGCTAGGAAAAGTTGAGTCGATTTTAGTCTCTTGTATTGTCAAAATGTCGAATGTATTAGTAGCTAGCCATAGTCGAACCTCATCGAACTTGTTTTGCAGGCTATTAATATTGAAGCAGGCAAATTCACAAATTTGAGAAAATCGTCCTGCCGATCATATCAATGCCGGAAAAATAGGTGTTATGAAGGCATTTTCTCGCTATTTGCAATTTGTGTTTTCTTCATCTGTCTCAAATTTGGCGATTTTTTTTAATTTTATCAACAGGCACTAGGAAGGGCAAAAACATGTTTAGTGGTCAAGCAAATCTTGAGAAATTAATACCGAAACAAACGCGATAAATCTTACTCTAAAGATGCCTATTTTCTTTGTCGCAAAACATTACGTAATGGACTAGAACTTCGCCAAGATCGGTATCTGGGCATGCATATAGACTATCGAATCTGTCGACTTTTGGCGATCTCTCCCACGGTGTTTTCTTTTCGGTTGACCTCTTTTTCAGGCGTGGAGGCTTATGAATATTACAAGTGTAGTTGCTGGAAACCTTAGATTCTGTCACGTAAAAACTGTATTGAGTTAAACAAGGTAATTTGTGTTCTTCGCTCTCACGAAGGGCTAACGCTCGAAACGTCAACCTTGAAACTCTTTAAGGTGGTCAATTTACGTTTCCAACTTTTTCTGCATCCTTATCCGTTAGAAAAACTATGTTTGCCGGAAGGTAATAAAAATCAGGCCACCACAGTAAACTTTTTTATCCTAAAAGAAAAGGCACCCGATGTCTCTAGTAGAGAAGCATTGAATAATTTCCCTATATTTTCAAATCTTCTTGGTTTAAGCTTAGGGACAAGAGTCGATTTAAATTCAGTTTTATTGAGATATGAACACTTAAATACAAAACAGCCGTTATCAACGATTTATTTAAAAAGTTTTCTTTATGATCATTTATTACTTATGTTATGATGTGAATGGTCAGCTTAGATGTCTCAAAAACGAAAGAAAAAGTTCAATTTTTTTACAGTAGATTAGAATGTTTTCCCTTTACTAAACAAATAGCTGAAGGCTACTGAACAAAAGGCGAAAGCCTCTTTTTTTACTGCTTACCATTTTCCCGAGCCGCCTAAATAACTATTTAACGATAAGATCAAGTTAGGGCGGAAGAGCCCCTGGGGACATTGTCTTACAAGACTAGTTCCAAACGGTCGCAGTCGTTCTGGCATCTGATTGGTGCCAGAAAATCTTTGTGTTTTTATGCCCAATCAGAGTGAAGTATGCTTTAGAGTCCTTTCGTGTGTTTTAACACGGAGATGTACAAGAAGTTCAGTTGCTCGCCTTGTTTGTTTGGGCCGTGTGACGAAGCTTTGCTCGAGGTGAAAAGTTTCAGTATCAGCACGCAATGTAAGAGAAATCGATCAGATTGTCTGCGAAAATCTTACCAGAAATTATACCGAATGCTTTCGCAGGTATCACAAGAGAACGTATTTTAAAGTTTGCGAGGTTCGCATAAAACATAATGGTTGCAGGCGTTAATATGTCGCTTTAAACGTTAGACGAGATGTAAGCTTAAGTCTTTCTAGATTTCTCTTACAATTTGCTGTGACTGAAACTTTGCCAATCCCGTGAAGTTATTTCGTCGCACGGGCCACGCAGGTATTTCGAGCAACTGGCGCTTACGCTCACGTAGCTTTCTGTGCGCGCCAAAATCTAACCCTTACACAGTAGCAAAATCTTTCACAATATGGCCAAGGTTACAGAGAGCGATTCCAATTCCAGTTCCCGCGATCCCAATTCCAATTCTCCTTTGCCAATCGCTCTGAAAACTAAAAAATATTTCTAATATCCAATGTCAGTTTTAGTCTTTTACTTGACCGAGGCAAGTCTAACGACACATAAAAACAGAACGAAGCCAGTATCAACCCATTTTTTTCCGCAAATAAAGGTTTGGAAAAAACGATTGTATTTAGATCTTCCGGCCAAAAGTCATCAAGTTTCAGTGCTCCTCGGATGTATCATTATAGCTGTAACTCTTGCATGAATCTGATCTTCATCTTCGTTTCCAAAACCACGTCCTGGTTTGGTTTACCTTTGCCTCTGATTGGTCGAGAGGGTGTTGCGAGTTTACTCGACTAATCATAGAACAAAGTCAAGAAAAACCTGTGCAATCCCGAATACTTTCGACAGCAAACTAAAAACTGTGTCAAATATCCAATGTCTGTTTTTGTCTTTTACTTGACCGAGGCAAGTCTAACGACACATAAAAACAGAACGAAGCCAGTATCAACCCATTTTTTCCCGTAAATAAAGGTTTGGAAAAAACGATTGTATTTAGATCTTCAGGCCAAAAGTCATCAAGTTTCAGTGCTCCTCGGATGTATCATTATAGCTGTAACTCTTGCATGACTCTGATCTTCATCTTCGTTTCCAAAACGACCACAACTGAATGCCTTTTTGAAGGCCTGTTTAAACTGCGGATTAGTTATCCCATAGATGATTGGATTTACAACACTACTGGAGAACAACAAATATACAGATACCGTAAGCACTTTATGTGGAATATGCCCTCCAACAGTAATTATAAAACAGACTAATCCCATTGGACCCCAGGTAATTAAAAAGAAACAAACCACTGTGAAACAACTCTTCAAAACATCGATGTCAGTGCGATGAAACCTTTGTGCACCGACGCCATTTTGTACAACATTGGCGTTGACATTATCCGTGCTTTCTTTAACTGTGCGATAAATTTTCCAGTAGGAGTAAATTATCGCACAAGTTGTCACGTTGAAGACCCCTGCATGCAATATGAGAAAAGAAACGTTTTCATTCCTCCAGTTGAAGACACAAATAAAGGAATCTGAGTCGAAGTTCATTTTTCCCCATCCGTACAATGGAGGCGTAGCTAGTAGCAAAGAAACCAGCCAGACAAAACCAGGGTACAACCAAGCAACTCTTTTACTGGGAAAGAACTTCGTATACAAAGCTCGCTTGACGACTTTTACGTATCTGTTCAGAGCAATTAAGCCCAAATTGAGCAAGGAGGCCAAACCCATGGTTTGTTGTACTGATGCAGAAAATTCACACCATTCTTGGCCCAAATTCCACTTTCCCGTGTACAAGCTCGTTATCCAGAAAGGCATGCTAAGGGTCGCCATCAAGACATCAGTCAGTGCAAGATTGTGAATGAAAATATTGGTGATGGTTTGCATCTCAGAGTATCTATTAATAACATAAACAACCAGCACATTACCAAGTACGGAAGCGAGGCAAACCAGAATAGCGAAAGTTACTTCCAAAACAATTTCTCCTCTCGAGCGATTGAGAGGATCTTGGGAAATCGTTTGAGACCGCATCCTCATCCGTAATCCAAGCTGCAGTAAATATGTAAATGATATATCAACAACAATTTCGGGAAGACAAAGCTATTACGTGGATCCATCATAAAAGTTACAATGTACAACTTTCTGATTTAGGCAAATGAAACTTTACAATAATCTTTTTTTGTCATTGAAACTGAGCCAACACTCAGCACAGCTCACAATACATCGCCTCCATATTCCTCAATGGATCTTTACAATTTCAGGAGTAACAAAGGGCATTTTTTCCATGGTCATTCTTCATGATCTTCAATAAACATAGTGCAACTTATTTCTTCATAAAATGCCTAAATGTTATATAATACTCACGTTTCTTAATTCACTGAATCTCTCAAACTCAGTTCGAAACCTGGTTAAAATCTTTTTAACTTGCGGCTGGCTTAATGTTCCAAGATGCTGAGATTATCAAGCTACTTCAGAGAAAAGGATTGATTGCTAAGATTTCCGTTTTACAGTGGACTTAAATATGGTTTTATTGAATCCAAGAGAGCCATTATCACTAATTATATTTATATCCCTTTTTGCTCATAATCCTTTGTCAGTTATTCTTTTGTATGAGGAGTAAAGTAAGTGGTCGAAAAAAGAAAAGCAAAAAGAAAAAACAGCTTTCGTTTGTTCAGTAAAGGAAAATCTTTATATATACAGCGTAAACAGTTGAAAGTAAGTAGAAGGAAACAACTTCGTTCTCAGTTTTTGCTGTTTGCAAGAGCTACCTAATTACTTAGGCTATGTTCCTCTCTGATCGTGATTAGAACTCCTTTGTTTTCCCAATCAGATAAATCACTTTAAATCAAAAGCTCACGGAATTATGCCCCCTTGTCGGTATATTAGTTGTCTGTTTAAAGTGAAAAAGCTTTGGCGTACTTGTAACAAAAGACATGATAGAAGGAAAATGACTCTGAACAGTTTGGATATTGGAGTCACAATTAAAGTGATTTATTTGGATCTGAACAGCATAAGAAATATAGAGTCTTAATGGGATTTACCGATAGCCGTAAAACGGTTGAAATTAAGCCGATTGGCGGAGAAATTGACAAATTTTAACCGACAGTTGTTAAAAAAAAGATGACTTTCTTTCTGATAAAAGGGGCCAATCCAAATTATCTTTTGGAGACGAGAACCACGCCTGTCAGAAATTCACTAACATGGAAGCGAAACTAAGAATAAAAAATCCTCTTAAATGACAACGCTTTCCGACATAACCAATGAGTCATTTTAACTCTTATGCCATCACGTGCCCATCTTTGATATTTTTCATAATATTTGGGTACATTATATTTTTGGGTCAAACATCAATGATGAGTGGTTTGTGAAATATAAGAAAAAAATTTGCAGCGATACGAAACAACAGCTATAGAAATCCCACTTATGGGTCACAAAGCTTTTGTTTTAACATCAGGGCTGAGGAATCTTACAGCTTTATAGATGGAACGCTCACAGACACCAGTCATCGCATTAGATCAGTCACTGTTTGCTTTAGCAAAGCAATCGTCGAGTTCAGTGAAGTAAACCTTGTCCTAATGCTTGGGGAATTTCACATGGAGATGGCGTCCTTGAAATGGCTGAGTGGTAGTGGATGGAAGGAAGTTATGTGCAACGCTGGAGTAGCAACACAGGAGGAAGCTGAGTCATCCCTTTCGCCAACCATGTAACCCGTACACGATGTGCAAACTAGGTGACAGCTGCAAGTCTGCATATTCTGATGAATAAAGCCTACAATGAATATCAAGCCAAATCAAGAGAGAACGAGCAAGAGAACATGTTTTCCAAAGAAGAATGGAAAGATGAAATGGCAAAGAAGTCACCACAGTTTCAGAACTGGTCCTCACTGCTCACACTAGAAGTAATCTGTCTGCGAAACTGTGCCTCCTTCCCCTTTAACTTTAGCACTCTCCTGCTCGTGCGCATGATCAAAGGCTATGACAGAAGACAGCTCCGTGATCTTGTGCACAGCAAAGTAGCCTTGGTTGAAATACCTGTACGTACCTGGATGCGTGAATGGAAGGACATACATGTCCCTGTAGTCAACCGAAAGCCAACTGGCATTATTAGAATGGTCCATCACAAACATTCATGGCAGTATCGCTCGCAAGGCATCGATGTACGTGGGGAAGTCACCTTTTTGGAAGGCTTTGATAAAAATATATGAGATACCGCTAGGCATTCCTTTTTCGATGAATTGAAACATGTCAATGTCATTGATCAGTTCCAATTGTATATCTGTTATTTTAAACATAGCATCTCAAGACATTCTTGGAGATGTAAATAATGACGTGGATCAAAATTCATTTTTTCCTGTAGTTTTTATTAATTGTCGGACACCAAAACTCTTGCAACGACAGGTGGTATGCTACCTCTTAATAAGATTTACTAAAAATTTACTTGTCTTGAAATATTTCTTACCTTATTTAGGCTTTGACGAGAAAAGAAATTCTGCTTTTTTTCTGAAACAAACCTTGGATTTCTGAGATCCATATTTTAAAGGGAAGTGGGCCACCTCCTTTTAAAATATTCTTGGATCTGCTCCTGGTTTTCACAACAACAGAGGCACAATTTAGGAATATCAACTATCACTTTTTTAGCGTAAGAAACATCGCACTGAATAATTATGGCGCTAATTGATTGATTTTGAGCCACTAATCAGACAAATCAAAGATCAAACGGAGTCCGACAGCCTCTATGACTACGTGCAAAGTTCTTTATTGTCATACTTTACGTCATTAGCTGCGAGAGTGAAAGCGAAAATCAAGTTTAGTTTTTCCCACGCCTTTTTGAGTGGCTTGGCTCTTTGTTTGTTTTATTTGAGCATTTGACATGAAAAAACAAAGTAAACGGATTTGAATTTGCCTCCTTTTCCAAAACAGAACTCTAAAAGCTGATGGTTTTATCTTGGTGCAGCAAATGAATCGGTCTTATTTTAGGTTTTCTCAAAAATAAAACAGCATATTCACCTTAAGTTTTCCATGTGTCGGTTTCCCTGTGTTATCGCAAGGGTGCATTAGGGCGAAGTAACGCTCAAATGCGATAGCGACCAGACTAAACGCAGATGCAGCTGCTCCTGTCCACATCAAGTTTCTCCTAGTCAAGAATTTACACTGGAATGTTCCTATAACTCCGTCAGGATGGTGGAAAGTGTGGATCAGAACGAACTGTGGCGCTATAAACAGCGCTACCATGATATCAGTAAAAGCCAGATTGACCAGCAAATAGTTCATAGGCGTCCTAGAAATAAAATTGACTTCTCTATCTCGCTTCATAGTTTCAAGTTGCTCTCTGTCTCTAAATTTCACCTGTGACAAATTATGTTTTCAAATCCCAAAATAAAACAACGGAACATAACATATCTTCCATCCTTTCAAACAGATATAGAAACTATTTTACGATTGGTTTTAACAGTGCTTGGAAAAATGCCTCTCTTACAATATTATAATATATTCAATCCTTCAGAGGAGATTTATACTCAAGATAAACGTATATTGGATATCACCGCTCTCTCTATCAGTGATCACGGTCTGGGCTAAATCGGTCGACATGATGGATTTTCTTTCTCTTTTCGACTGTAATTTTCTCCAAAACGATTTTGGCTGTGTAATTGAAAGATTCCTTTTGTCGGTAAGGAACAATTCAAAAACTGAAATAATTGAAAATTAGGCCCTGTGTTTGTTTTTATAGTGATCCAATGCGTGTTTTCATCTTGAGTGCGCCAATGCATTTTACGATTTTTATAAGATGATATCTGATCCCTTAATTTTCATTCATTAATAAAGTCGACTTTTCTTATCAGTAACGGGCTATTGTTTTTATATGATAAACAAAATAATACATGGTTGCTTGTAGATATGGAATTTCTCTTTTCGTGTTCAACTCGACATCTCACTCGTTCGCTGTGCCCACTCGTGAACTATCGATTTAAACACTCGAAGAGAAATTCTATATCTACGCGCGCCCATGTATTATTCTCTATTTACCAACCTGTTGCAAGTTGGTTTGTTTAGTAGGAGTATTTTGTTTGAACCACAAAGTGTACACCACTTTAGAGGATAATATAACCATTACTGACTCTGGGGAAACTCCAAGAACAAACCATCAAGTTATAGCTTAAGCATAATTATAGGCTGGATGATAAGTAACTGAAGTCTTCACCTCAGCAACACGAGGATCTAAATGCTTTTCAAGTTTGAAGCACTTACCTTGGAATAAACTTGAACGATATGCGCTACGGTCTGTGTTGTTCCATCACGTGCCGGGGTAACATGTACAAATAATGACAGCTCATTATGACACTTATGTTTCCTACCGTAGATTAGCTTTTTGCGCCTGTATTATTTAGATGTCAAACGATATCTAATTTAAAAAAAAAGGAAACCGATAGATACAGAGCAAGGATATTGCTTTTGCTATATGATTACTCACACGATCAAACGGTAACGGTAACGGTAACCTTCATGTGTCAAAGAAAAAAAGATAACCCACATCCTGTAAAAATTGAGATGGATTCTTCTCCGTAAAAACTATCAGTCAGGTACATTTCTTACAAAAAGGCTAAAAAACGAACTGTCAATTCTAAATATACTGAAGGACCTTACTGTATGTTTTTGGGAATCACACTTTTATTTGGGTGATTCTTTACACGTGCACTTCCAACTTTAATAGTCGTTTGTAATCGTCTTACACGTACCCTCAGGGTACTCACACTTTTCTCCCGCCGCAGTTTCTAACTATTCTATTCATCTAAGCCCTCCCAACCGATTTTACATGAATGCGTTGTAAAGCAAAATTGTTTTTTATCATGTTGCTTATTTATCCAGTTTTATAATCGTTTTGTTTATTTGATATGTTTGGTTAACTTTGAGAATCTAATGACCTTGGCCGAGTAAAAATGTGCTTTTCATAAGTTCGATACAGGTGGCCGTATTTGAGGAGAGCACAAGGTGTAAAAGAGATTTTAAGACAACATCGTTTTTGAAACAAAACATCGACACAAGCCATAGCGTTCGTTTTTTTCTAGGTCAAACGTACAGGTGAACGGAAGACTAGTTTTAGTTGTTAATTTTATCACAAGTTACAGTATCCTCTACGCATCATTATCATTTAATCTTGTTTATCTCCAGCTCGTGGTCTGTGTAACTGGACGTGGACGTAATTCAGTGTTTCATCTTAGGTTTATCCTGGTCCCATGGCGTGTAATCTTATTCCGGATTTCCCGGTTCCACGAAATCTTGGATAATTTTAATGCTGACCCCAAGTAAAACCCCCAATTGACAGGACTGTCCCGACGAAGGCCTTTAAATCTTCAGTCTAAAATAACTTTTCTCCTGTTAAATCCACGCCTACGCTAATGGTCTGTTTTTGATTTATGAAGCAGAGGAACTCTGGTTTGGCTCAAAGACTGAATATCTCTGTGAATGGTCGAAGCATTAATCCCTGAATTTGTGTTAGAGGTCTCATTGCCTCTTCCCATGGCATGAACTCTGTTTCTGTCAGTACCGCTACCATGGCAACTCAACAGAGCCTTAATATGCTTCCTGAAGCGACCATTCACATAGGCGTAAATAAAGGGACTAACGGTTGAGTTGCACACAACTAAAACAATGGAAATGAGGTGAGCTGCGTAGACAAGGTTATGCTTTGAGCCGAAGTGTATCATGGTATAGACGGCTAGGTCTGGAGTCCGACAGAGTCAGTAAGTGATACTAACTGCAACAACTATTTTTGTGACGCGCTTACGCACTCTCATGACGCCCTAAAGCGAAAAATTCCAAAACATCATTTCAAATTCAGGAGCTTCTGGGAAGATAACTCACTAAAGCCAGTCTTTCTTTTCAGTAGTTATTCCCCCAGGGATCTTAGGCAATCATAATGGTTTTTGTAACTACGTATGTCTACTATCTCTAGCGGCGCAAGACCTCCTCTTCATCATAACATGTTCGTAATTGGTTTTCGGGTTTCCTCTCGGGACTACTCGAGTGCGATTTCTCGCTGTTGTTAGCCACTACTGACGAAAAATTAATAAAGAGATTTTTCAAAGCACGTCCAGAGTTATCGTTCCACTACTTTTCGATAAGTAATCGCGTTTTCCTTTCAACTTCCCCCATCAAGTGAGCGCTGCCATTTTTAAATGGCAATTGATATAAAAATCTTATTAACTTGGTCTACTGAATCTAGTTCGTCGGCAAAAAAAGAAAAAAGAAAACATTTTGCTCAAAAAACTTCACTCACAGACTTGCTTTGAGTAGTGGCATTTGGAGAAAGGCTTGATACGGAATCAATTTATTGCGTTGTATTTTAGTTACCTGTTGAGTTCCACGAACACGCTCTTCGTCTTTGATTCATAGAGAATAGATAACTTTAGAGTACAGGCCCGTCATGATCAACATCGGAAGAGCTCCAAGCAGCACAGGCCAAGCTACACTAAAAGCCCTGAGTATCCGTTCCTGTTGCGAACAAAATTCGTTTTCTTTATCGAAGTCGGACGTCGAAAAGGAAGGTGTGATTGAAATCAATACAGAAATCCAAATAACAGGGATTATAACCTGTGGAAACGTTTCAAATCAAGCTTTATTGAGCGTTTTACAGTGGTAGCGTTGGAAACTTGTTTTTTTTTACTAATTGTCGGACACTAAAACTCTTGCAACGACAGGTGGTATGCTACATCTTAATAGGAGTTGCTAGAATTTGATTTGTCTTGAAATATTTCTTACCTTATTTGGGATTTTGACGTGAAAAGAAAATCTGCTTTTTTTCTGAAACCAACCTTGGATCTCTGAGATCTATAGGAGCAGATCCAGGAATATTTTAAAGGGAAGTGACCACCTCCCTTTAGAATATTCTTGGATCTGCTCCTGGTTTTCACAACAACAGAGGCACAATTGAGGAATATCAACTTTCACTTTTTTAGCGTAAGAAACATCGCGCTGAATAATTATGGACGCTAATTGATTGATTTTGGGCGACCAATCAGACAAACAAAAGATCAAACTACGTATAAAGTTCTTTATCGTCATACGTTACGTCATTTGCTGCGAAATGGATAGCAAAGATAAAGGTTAGTTTTTCTTACGCCTTTTTGAGTGACTTGGCTCTTTCTTTGTTTTATTTGAGCATTTGACACAAAGAAACAGAGTAAACGGATTGAATTTGCCTGCTTTTCAAGACAGTATTCTGAAAGCTGAAGGTTTTATCTCGGTGTAGGAAATGAATCGGTCTTAATTAACGGTTTTCTTAAACAGAAAACTGCAAACTCACCCTAAGCTTTCCTTGTGTGAGTTTCTCTGTGTTATCGTCAGGGTGCATAACAGCGAAGTAACGTTCAAATGCAATAGCGACCAGACTAAACGCAGATGCAGCTGCTCCTGTCTACATCAAATTTCCTCCGGTCAAGAATTTGCATAGGAATGTTCCTATAACTCCGTTAGGATGGTGGAAAGTGTGGATCAGAACGAACTGTGGCGCTATAAACAGCGCTACCATGATATCAGCAAAAGCCAAATTGACCAGCAAAAAGTTTATTGGTGTCCTAGAAATAAAAATGACTTCTTTGTTTTGCTTCAAAGTTTCAAGTTGCCCTCTGTATCTTAATTTCACGTCACAAATTATATTTTCAAATCCCAAAATAAAACAACGGAACGTAACATATCTTCCATCTTTTCACACAGATATAAAAACTGTTTTACAATCGGTTTTAACAGTGCGTAGAACTAATGCCTCTTTTACAATACTGATATATATATTCAATCCTTCAGGGGTGATTTACACTCAAGATAAACGTATATTGGATATCACCGCTTTCTCTTACTTCCTTACTTCGAGACTTGATAGCAATAAAGAAATGAAACAAAAAAGCCGAGAAGACGGCTTTTATGGTTAACTCGAAAGTAAATATATTTTTGGGTTATTAATAGTACACAGACAGAAGTTTTTTTGAAGTGTTTTTTCCTTTCTCGGTCGCTGCTTCGATGTTGTAAAACACATGTAACTGGATCTACTAAAGGTAATGAAACACAGCTTGGTCTTCAGGAAGTTCGATTGATCGCAGAGAAACGTATGTCAATGAATATTGCGGTAAGTCCGAAAGAAGTGAGAAGAAGCTCAAACTTCTTCATAATGACTCACCTCATGCCTTGGTTTTTAATTATAACGACACAAACCCGAGTGTTCCCCACGATATCTGTTATTATCAGCACAGAAAACACCACAGTGATCACGGTCTGGGCTGAATCGGTCGACATGATGGATTTTCTTTCTCTTTTCGACTGCAATTTTTACCAAAACGTCAGTTGCCTAAGGACATAAAATTAATGCCTCTGGAAATCCTGAAAGAATGTTCGTGAAAGAAAAATTGTAATTGCAATTTGCAATTTTCCGTACTGTTACTAATGGAAACGGTTTTTTACAAGTTGTGGCAGCTTGTAACGGTTGAGCGGCCATACCAACTCCAAAATCAGACTGAGCTAAGCTGTAAAAAAGAGCTTTGGATTACGAGTAAATCGAAATTACCGTTTTTCCGACAATCGCAGAAATAGAAAAAAACCCCATTTGCTATGCACAAGAACATGTACCAGTGACGAGGCGAATTGCCTATAAACTGGTACTTACGAAAATCTTGATTAGAGCAAGAAGTATTGTGTACTTCCTTTTAAAAACTGTTTGTAAAATTGCTTGATCGCCTTACATTTCCGGAGAATTACTTCGAGTTTTAGAGGCTCAGAGAACGTGCCACCTTATTCCCATTAAGATGTTGAGTCTGATGTTGAACCTTGCCGCAGTTTTACTGAGAAATGGAAGTTTAGTTAAAAATCCGTATACACCCATCGATGGTTTTTCTATGTCAACGTGAACAAAGGAGATGTCAATGGCGCCAATCAGATTCAAGCTTTTGACTTTCAACTGAAAGGAAAATAAACACTAAGCCAGCTTCATTTTATTTTACTTTAGCGATCCGGATTACAATCGGAAAGAAATAAGTTTATTGGCGACAATGAAAACAGAGCGTGCATAATTGTTATTGTACTAAAGAGGGTGTTTTATTTACCACGCGGACACAAATGTTTGTGACTTCGCAAGAATGAATATTCTGTGAATTGCAAAACACTGTACCTCTTGCTAAGTACCGTATAAGTCCAACTGTATTCATGAGAAAATGAAAAAAATGATCGTCAATTAATAACTTTATTATACTTTTCTAAATTGCTCGCGAACTTGTCCACTTTGTATTTTACAGCATGCGTAAAAGCCGTTCTAACGCATTTCATTTAAGATTCAATGTCGAAATGACATTTTCGTTAGTGGTGTAGTAGTTGGCGGTTCGAGCCCAATTTCACAAATCGTGCTCAAACTCGCTAACCACTATTCTACTTACCATATTATGATAATTATTTGGTGAAATTCATTTCTTAGAAATTGACGAACTACCCACGCATTGACGTCATTAAATAAACAGGAAGTTCATGACTCATCAATGGGACCCTCCCGAGGAAGTTGCTCGTCACATTTAATAATGCCTCGCTTTCATACTTGGTTATGTGCTGGTTCTTTACATTGTCAATAGATACTCCGAGATGCAAACCATCACCAATATTTTCATTCACAACCTTGCACTGACTGATTTCCTCATGGCGACCCTTAACGCACCGTTCTGGATAACGAGTTTATACACTTGAACGTGGAAATTGAGCCAGGAATGGTATGAAATTTCCACATCAGTGCAATGATATATTGGTTTTTTGCTTTCATGTTCAATATAGGCTTAATTGCCCCAAAAAAGATTAATTAAAATCGTCAATACAGCCTTGTATAACAGCCTTGTATAAATTCTATTCAGATGCCTTTGTTTATACTTTCAACTGGGAGGGAGGACAATATTTTTCGTCATATTTATTGCAAGGTCTTGTCGTGTTCACTGGTGGAGTACTGTGCTCTGGGGCCCTTAGCAACAAAAGAAAGCTTTCTTCATCTCTAAACAGGAAAATTTAACAGATATTATGCGCTCTAACTGCAAATCAAACAGTGATCACCGAGAAAGAAAAAAAAAGAATACTCTTTAGCACTTTTTTTTGTTCCTTTATATACCCCGAGGAAAGAGTGGACTAACCTGGTTACACTATTAATCACAAAGAAAAAATCATGATTGTAATGGTATTTTATAGGGAGATGGAAAATGAAAATTACATTACATACAAAAAACCAAATGTTCAAACAGGACAAACCGACCTAGAATGACTTAATTTTCCAACGAACACTAATATAACCCGAAACTTCCATGATGTCACGCAAAACTTTTTAACGTGCCATCACGATCTATCATTAAATGATAGATATTCAGGACAAACGTCATCAAGTTTCATTGCTCCTCGGATGTATTATTACTGCTGCAACTCTTGCATGACTTTGATCTGTATTATCACTGCCATAACGACCACAACTAAATGCCTTTTTGAAGGCCTCTTTAAACTGCGGATTCATTATCCCATAGATGATTGGGTTTACAAGACTACTGGCGAAAAACAAATACACAGATACCTTACGCACCTCATGTGGTAAGTAGCCGCCACTAGTTATTGTAAAAGTGCATACGGCTATAGGAAACCATGTAATTAAAAAGAAACAAACCACTGTAAAACAACTCTTTAAAACATCGATGTCAGTACGGTGGAATCTCGTTGCGCCGACGCCATTTTGAAGAGCATTGGCATTGACATTATCTGTGCTTTCTTTCACTGTTTGGTAAATTTTCCAATAGGAGTAAAATATAGCAACCATTGTCACGTCGAAGAACCCTCCAAGCAATATGACAAAAGAAAAGTGTCCATCCTTCCAGTTGAATATGCAAAGTAAAAAGTCTGAGTCAAAGTTCATTTTTCCCCATCCATACAATGGAGGTGTGGCGAATAGCACAGAAACCAGCCAGACGAGACCACAGTACAACCAAGCTGCTCTTTTACTTGGGAAGAACTTGATATAAATGGTTCGCTTGACGACTTTCATGTATCTGTTCAGGGCAATTAAGCCCATGATGAGCGAGGTGGCCAAACCCATAGTATGTTGTACTGTTGCAGAAACTTCACACCATTCCTGGCTCAGAATCCACTTTCCCGAGTATAAGCTCGTTATCCAGAACGGCATGTTAAGGGTCGCCATGATAATATCAGTCAGTGCAAGATTGTGAATAAGAATGTTGGTGATGGTTTGCATCTCAGAGTATTTATTTACGACATAAACAACCAGCACATTACCAATTACGGAAGCAAGGCAAACCAGAATGGCGAAAGTTACTTCCAAAACAATTTCTGCTCGTAAGCGATTAAGGGGATCTTGGGACATCGTATGAGACATTCTTGTCTGTAATCCAAGCTGCATTAAAACTGAACAAAAAAATCAAGAACAACCTCGATTTCGGGAAGAAAGGCTATTACGTGGATCCTTCAGAGAACTTTCAATGTACAACCTTAGGCTTTGGGCAAATTAAACTCTGCAATCATCTTTTTCTCGTGTTTCTTGTTAACACTAAGCAAACATTACGCAGGGCTCGCAGTGCATCGGCTTCACTTTCCTCGATGGACCTTTATAATTTCACGATTAATGTAAATTATTTTCTCCACAGTCTTCCTTCAGGTATCTTCAATAAACATAATGCAAAAATATCGCTTCAGAGAAAGCTCAGATAATACTCACGATTTTCAATTCCTTGAACCTCCGAAAACACAGTCTAAAAACCTGGCTAAGATCTTTTTACCTGCCGCTGGCTTTATTTTCAAGGATGCTGAAACCATCAAGCTCTTTCAGCGAAAGGGAATGATTGCAGCCGACTTAAATACGGTTTATTGACTTCAAGAGAGCCATTATCACTAATTATCTTTAAATTCGTTTTCCTCATAATCCTTTGTTATTTATTCTTTTGTATGAGTAGTCAAGGTAGAAGCTGAAAAAAAAAACGAAAAGTAAAAAGAGAGAACAGCTTTCGTTTTCTCAGCAAAGGACAATCTTTACCCTTTACTGTACAAACATCTGAAAACTGCAGAGGGAAATAACGTCATTCTCAGCTTTTGAAGTTTGTTAGAGCCACCTTTGTCAAGTCTATGTTCCTCTTTAATCGTGATTAGAACTCCTTTGTTTTCCCGATCAAATAAATCACTTTATATCAAAAAATTGCGGAACCATGCCCCTTCGTCGGTACATTAGTTGTCTGTTTGATGTGAAAATGCTTTGGCGCACATGTAACAAAAGACATGATGGAAGGGAAATGACGCAGAACATTTTGGATATTGTAGTCATAATTAAAGTGGAATGATATTAGTTTTGCCCTAAAATGACCAAAATTTCAACCATTAGCCGTAAAAGCCATATCACCCCATTTAGACCCTCGAAACAGAGTGCCGCTTAGAAAGCAATGAATTAATTTAAGTAAGCTTAAATGAACGATAGGGTTTTCTTCGTGTGCTATCAACTGTTTATTTGATACAGGGTAAAATGTATCCATTGGCAAAGATAAAATGAAGTGGGGTGTCGTCAAACCAAAACCAGAGTAATCAAAACAATCAACCAAAGCGAAGGAACATACCCTGATCGCTCAATGAAATAATCAACGAGGTTAATTACCACCGGTCATTTAGAATAATAAATTTCCGGTTAAAAACTCTTAAAAGCTTTTTCACTTTAAATAGACAGTTCAGTTGTCTACCGACAGATAGGAAATGATTCTGTAAGTCTTTTATTTAAAGTAATTCATTTGATTCTGGGGCAACTGAGGAGATATCGATGTAACCGCTATCTCGAGAGAACAATATAGATACGAGTGTGGCTCAGACGAACGGTAAACATCGAGGTTTCCTCCTTTGCCGGCTTTCCGCTTCTTGCGCAGAAGAACAATACAAATTTAATTTTAATGTTAATAATAAGAAAACATGAAAAAATTACTCAGTTCTGATTGGTTAAGATAAATGCAGTTTTCAGGTAATTCAATGCAGAAGAGGGTTAATTCAGTGCAAAGAAGTAAAAAACCAGACATTCTGTTCGGTCATTAATCAAAGAAACTCACAGATAGCCAATCAAATGCGAACCTTGGATGTCGCGACATTTGGATACGCTGAGAATTTGCGAGCGAAATACTGGCCGGCATGTTAAGTAGGTTTTCTTTCGCCACCGCACAATAACATAGCAGCTGAAAAACAGCTCTAACAATGAAAACAATGTAAAAAGCAGTGCTTTTTGGTTGTCGGTTTAGAAAATGTAGTGTGAATTGCCGAGGTAATGAGCCGACCCAGGTTAGCACATTGCTCGAGCGATTCTACGCCGAAATAAAAAACAAACATGGTTAAACCTCGCACTGAAATCTTGAACTGTTTAGCCGGACCTTGAACTATTTTGCGCCTTAAAGGAATGAAAATATCATTGTATAATACTGTTTTGATCGTACGCGGTTGTTTTGACCGAACGCACAATGTCACTTCAAAGGTTTGAATAAATATTTTTGCACTTGATGCGCGCTCTTTGCTTCTGCATAATTATGATAAACTATCTCATATTTTTTTCATGTATATTATAAATACGTAATCACATGATTTTTCTCTTGCAATTTGGAATAAATAAGCATGTTAAAAATTAATGTTAATTTTTTCAAAGACCACAAATTTTGTTAGTCTTTGAAAAAATTTTCTCGTGTTTATTTATTCCAAATTGCACTCGAAATCATGTGATTAATTATACAAATACCAAAGATATTTTGATCCTTTCGCTTTTTTTAAATTGTAAATCTTCTCGTCAGAGTACCGAATAACTAATACATGATCATGAGAGAGTTCTGACTTGAAATAAATCACTGATGATGGCTTGAGAAATGCGATAAAATGAGGTTCTAGGAAGAAGAACTTTAAAGGGGTAATTAGAATTTTATCGTCCTCGTACTAGTGCATTAGACTTTTGATATATCTTGGTTTTGAATTTTAAATGTCTGTTTGGTTTTATTTTTATGTTTCTTGCAACTCGATGGACAAACGAGAATGTCCCCAAAAATGTCCAAGATCCTCCTAAGGAGGTAATCTTCGCCATTCTGATCTGGCTTACTTCCATATTTAGTGATGTGCTGGTTCTTTTTGTTGTTAATTGACACTCAGAGATGCAAACCCTCACCAACATTTCATTCTCAATTATCTTGCACTGACTGATATCCTCATGACGACCCTTAGCACACCGTACTGGATAACGAGCTTGTACACGGGAACGTGGGATTTTAGCCAGGAGTGGTGTGTAGTTTCCGCATCGGTGTAAGCTACAATGGTTTTTGCCTTCATGTTAGATATGGGTTCAATTACCCTAAACGGACACATTAAAATCGTCAAGGCAGCCTTGCAGTTGTATATAAAGTTCTCCCCCAGTAAAGGAGTTGCTTCCTCGTACTGTCAGACCTCCATTGTACTGATAGGTAAAAATGAAATTCGACTCATACGTCTTTGTCTATACTTTCAACTGGAAGGAAGGACAATTTTTTTCCGTCATATTGATAGCGAGGCTCCTCAACGTCATAGCATGTGCGATACTTTACTCCTATTAGAAAATTCATTGATGAAGAATTAAGATGTTAACCTTAACAATCATTTTTTTCTCATCGAATTATGTGTACTCTGCAACTCCATCTTCTCGTGCTTGTCGCAGAGTGAACGAAACCGTGTTGTCGAAGATTGTAGATGTGACTCTTAGAGATGCTAGTTAACCGAAAGATACTGCGCGTTTAGTGCGCCGCTTTCTATGCCATCTCCATACGTGGCAACAAAGCTGATCTTCTCTTGTAATTTAGTTCGTGACTCGAGTCAGTGTTATTTCAAAGACTCATATTATTATTTTTTATCTCGAGCGAAGGACTTTGCCTAAATGAAGGGGCAGTTTAGTGAAGGGGCGGGGTAAAATGTGTTTACGCCCGCTCGCACGCTCGCGTAGTCGTTCAAAATGTATAGTTGTCTCTTTTTTTTCATTTGATTCAATTCCCTCTAAATTGATAATAACAGTGCTACGTTCTTGGGCATAATTATGTTTAGGAGCGCTTCTCAGAGTCATTTTATCCCTCGCCTAACGGATCGGGAAAAAATGACTCTGAGTCGATCCCAAAACATATTTATGCCGAAGAATATAAATTTTTTTAGTTTAATAACTAACGCGCCAATAGAAGATAAACCAACATTGTAGGCTAAGTGAATGAAAAACAGCAAGTCACCTTGTATTACTTTTAACGAATGTATGAACACAAATGTATTCCTTTGCGTAAAGTTAGGATTTACTAGCAGCATAAATTACATAGAGTCACTGAAAACTCTCGATTTCCTGCAAATAGTAATACTAATCAGATATACCCAACTAATTTAAGTTTGCAACGAAAAATGCAAGAGTTATTAGTATATTTGCACTCGGCTACAGATCTCTCTCGTTTGTATTTTTACCAAAAAACAGCACGCGACCTATCTCAAAAATATAAAAAGACTCAACTTTCGTTATGATTTTTCACACTTTGAGCAAAATAAAGCAGCGCTGAAAGTTGCTTTTCTTGTAATTGTTTGCACGCAACGAGGTGCACATTGAAAACGTCGAGCAAGCCCACTCGACAGAACGCATATGGACTTGTTACTCATCCATAGCCGTTAAGAAATGTAGGGTAATAAAATTCAAACTACCCCACTAAACTTCTTTCCCTTAAAAAAAAAAAAAAAGGTACCCGATTTCTTTTTTAGAAACATTGAATCATATTTCCTATTTTTGAAATCTACCTGGTTAAAGCTCCGGATAATTGAGCCTCGTGTCTTGCAATGTCTCCTATTTTTTTTCTAATTTCAGCAAAGTTAGCCGGCCGTAGCCATCGCCCTTGCTTCTTTCATCGGGCCCTTCGATGGATATTGTTTATGGCGTTCTATTTTGACGTCTGATATAAACATACCCCTAGGTTAAATTTTTACAGAATTCTCAAGTGCTTTTTAGTTAAGTGCGGCAGAAATGTCAAGATATCATTCTAATTACACTCACCGCATGGGACATTCAATGTGAAAGGGGGTAATTTTCTAAAGAAACTATGGTGCTGCGTCGGTGGGAGAGTATAACAGGGTAATTTAGTATTACCAACTGAGAGAGCGATTGGCGAAGGGCTAACGCTCGAAACGTCAGTCTTTCAACTCTACGATGGCCAACTTACGCTATCAACTCACTAAATTACCCATAAAAAATGAAAAGTTTACTTAGGATTGGCCAGTCAGTCTTTTTTGAACGCATCCTGATTCAATCAGCTACTTCAGTGAAAGGGAATGATTGCTAAGTTTTCCTTTTTACAGTCGACTTGATTACGGCTTTATTGAATTTAAGAGAGCCATCATCACTGATTATCTTTATATTCTCTTCACCATTCTCTTGACTTCCGCTCAGGTTGTCGAAACGTCAGTCACCACTACCGACAACAGTCCTTCTCAGGACTACACTCACCCGGACGATCAAACTACACTATCACAAAGGAGATATCGATGTAACCACTATCCTGAGAGAACAATAAAGAGACAAAAGTGGCTTTTACTGGCTTTCATCTGTTTGCGCAGAAGAACTATTCAGATTTATTTTTAGTTTAAATACCAAAGTATTTTTGTTCCTTTCGCTCTTTTTCTTAATTTTAAAAGCTGCTCTTCAGAGTAGAAGGTAACTGATAGGTGATTATGTGACACTTCGAACTTCAAGTAAATCACTGATAATGGCTTGAGTTCCGAATTCACTAAATCCATAGTCCATTCGCTAAATTTGATACAAGATTACGGTGTCCGTGAACTTGAAACAGTAAAAGTTAAAAAGAAAACTTTGCAACGTCTGAGCATTCTTTAAAAGCGTCGACTTCGCACCATGTTTATCAAAGATCCCTTACAGGAACAATATGTAGAAAATCCATAAACACTATCACTCCTGGTATTGTACTAGGAAGGGTTTACTAAGGGACGCAAGGGCGAACAAATGGCGTGCCCTCCTGGGCAATGGCTCAGTCCCACGAATAAACATCTTGTCGAGTTTTATTTACCCAACTTAGAGGTCGACGTTTGTACCTTACAAGCCAAGGATCTCAATTATCCGGTGCTTAAATTAGGAAGGCTTTAAAAGCAAGAAATGTGATTAAATGAGTCTCTGGGAAGACGACGTTTAGAAAGGGAGTTAGAATATAATCATCCTCATACCATTGCATTAAACTTCTGACAGACTTTTGATCGTTATTTTGATTTTGAATTTTAAATTTTGTTTGGTTTTATTTCCATATTTACTACAACTCGAATTTCTCAAAAAAATTCCCAAGATCCTCTTTGTCGCTGGAGAGCGGAAATTTCTTTGGAGGTAACCTTAACCATTCTGATCTGCCTTTATGTTGGTAATTGATACTCCGAGATGCAAACCGTCATTAACATTTTCATTCAAAATCTTACACAACCGTTCTTAAACCTTTTTGTTTTAATAATTAACATACCAAGAGAAGAAAAACCAACAGTATGAATTGCATTCTGTTAGTCACCCATGCTAGAACATAGTGACGTTACCATCACGTGGTCTTCTCATGTTTGTCAGCGGAGTACTGAGCTCTGGGGCACTGAACTGCAAAAGAAAAGCTTCATTCATCTCTAAACAGGAAAATTTAACGATAATTATGCAATTTAAGACATGAAAAGGTTCTGGGATTTTTAAATTTTTCAAAGTGCAAGTTAAAATGTTGTCACAGAGAAAGAGAACAATAACGTTCTATAACACTTTTTATTCCTTTGCGCAAAGTCATGTTGTTTAAAAGCAGAAATTAAATTGCATCAAAAACTCTCGATTTCCTGAAATAATTAAACCGATCAGTTATACCCAATAAAGTTAACGTTTGAAATGAAAAATACAAGAGTTAGGAAATCTGTCTCCAGTTTTACACGGAGACAAATTTCAGCAAAGTTAGCTGACCGCGGCCATCGCCACTGCTTCTCTCAATGGGCCTTTCCATGGATTTTGTCCATGTCATTCCTCATTAGTGTATGTTATAAACATACTCTTAGGTTGAATTTTAACGGAATTCTTAAGTGCTTTTTAGTTCAGGGACGCAGAAATGTCAAGATATCACTATGATTATATATACACTCACCGCACGAGGCATTCAATGCGAAAAGTTTACTTAGGATTAGTCAGTCAGTCTATTGGTAGACGTATCCTGATACAATCTCAATATGTGTACAGTGAAACCAAGGTTTCTAAGAAGAGAACGCCAGATATGAAAAGCCACTGAAAAAAAACACTCTTTAAATGTGAACAGAGAAATATGACGAAGTAAAAAGTTACAATTGCGATGCTATTCTACATGGGGTTGGAAAATGATAATTACAACATATTCAAATAAGAAAGTAGTTAAACATAAGAATGATCGACCTAAAATGACTTAATTTTCCAGCCAAACGCTTAGATAACTCGAAACTTCCTTGGCGCCACGCGAACTTCTTCAACTTGCCATCAGAATATTAATTTCTGACTAGTTTGTTCCCATGTCACTCAAACGTCAGAAATATCATTTTTTAATCGTAGGTTAATTAATGATTATTTACCGAAGTGAAGGGGGCTATTGGTGGATATTATAGAGGCCGGGCCGGCCGGGCTAACGTAATCAATGAGAACTCAAAATAATACTAGCTAAACTGTCTAAAGCGCGGGAAAACGCGAGTGATCACGTCCTGATTGGTTTTACATTTGCCTGTGATTGGTCGAGAGGGTAGTGCGAGTTTACTGGACCAATCACAGAGCGAAATAAAGAAATACCTGTGCAATCAAGGATACTTTCGACAGCAAACTAATAATGTTTCTAATATACAATGTCTGTTTTTGTCTTTTACAGGACCGAGAAAAGGCTAAAGACACGTAAAAATAGAACGAAGCCAGTATCAACCCATCTTTTCCGGGAAAATAAGGTTTTTAAATAAACAAAAAAAAAAAAGTATTGTATTAAACATTTAAATGATGGATCTTTATGCCAAAAGTCATTAAGTTTAATTGCTCCTCGGATATATTATGACAGCTGCAACTCTTGCATGACTCTGCTCTTCATTACCGTTGCCATAACGACCACAACGGAATGCTTTTTTGAAGGCCTGTTTAAACTGCGGATTCATTATCCCATAGATGATTGGATTTACTACACTATTGGAGAACATCAGATACACAGTCACCTTAGTCACTTCACGTGGAATGTAGCCTCCACCAGCTATAATAAAAGCGCACAAGGCTATAGGAAACCATGTAATTAAAAAGAAACAAACCACTGTTAAACAAGTCTTCAAAACATCGATGTCAGTACGATGGAACCTTGGTGCGCCGACGCCATTTTTTGCAACATTGGCGTTGACATTACCTGTGCTTGCTTTCACCGTTTGGTAAATTTTCCAATAGGCATAAAATATTGCAACCATTGTGACGTCGAAAACCCCTGCAAGCAGAATGACATAAAAAAAGTGTCCTTCCTTCCAGTTGAATGAGCACAGTAAAAAATGTGAGTCAAAGTTTATTTTTCCCCATCCGTATAACGGAGGTGTGGCGACTAGCACAGAAACTGCCCAGACGAGGCCGAAGTACAACCAAGCAACTCTTTTACTGGGGAAAAACTTGATATACAAGGATGGCTTGACGACTTTCATGTATCTGTTCAGGGCAATTAAGCCCATAATGAACAAGGAGGCCAAAGCCATGATAAATTGTGCTAATGAAGAGACTTCACACCATTCCTGGCTCAAATTCCATTTTCCCGAGTACAAGTTTGTTATCCAGAACGGCATGATAAGGGTCGCCATGATAATATCAGTCAGTGCGAGATTTCGAATGAGAATGTTGGTGATGGTTTGCATCACGGAGTATTTATTTACAACATAAACAACCAGCACATTACCAAGTACGGAAGCGAGGCAAACCAGAATGGCAAAAGTTACTTCCAAAACAATTTCTGTTCTCGAGCGATACAGGGGATCTTGGGAAATTGTTTGAGACATCCTCATCTGTAATCCAAGCTGCAGTAAATATGAAAAGATAAATCAACAACAATCTCAATTTCGGGAAGAAAAAGCTATTACATGGATCCATCAGTGTACAACCTTCTGCTTTAGGCAAATTAAACTCCACAGTAACCTTTTTTCATTTTTGTTGTTGAAACTGAGCCAACACTCAGCAGAGCTCGCAGTACATCGCCCTCACTTTCCTACATGGACCTTTACAATCTCAGGATTAACGTAATAGTCATCCTTCAGGTATCTTCAATAAACATAGTGCAACTTATTTTACTCATATAATACTCACGATTTTAATTCGGTGAATCTCTCAAACTCGGTGTAAGATCTGGATAAGATCTTTTTACTTACTGCTGGGTTTATGTCCAAAGCTGCTGAAATCATCAAGCTACTTCAGCGGAAGGGAATGATTGCTAAGATTTCCGTTTCACAGTCGACTTATATACGGTTTCATTGAATTCAAGAGAGCCGTTATCCCTAATTATCTTTATATTCACTTTCCTTATAATCTATTAGTGATTCTTGAGGAGTAACTTTAGTGGTAGGAAAAAGGAAAAGCAAAAATAAAAAACAAATTTCCTTTTTCAGTAATGGAAAATCTTTACCCTCTACTGTTCAAACATTTGAAAACCAGCAGAAGGAAACAACGTCATTTCAGCTTTTTCCGTTTGTTACAGCCACCTAATTAAAGTCTACGTTCCTCTTTGAATGCGACTAGATCTCCTTTGTCCCAATCATATAAATCACCTTAAAACGAAAGCTTGCGGTATCATCCCCCCTTTGTCAGTGAATCAGCTGTCTGTTTGACTTAAAAGAGCTTTGAATTTGAACAATAGAAATGATAGAAGTAAAATGACTCAGAAAATTTTGAACATTTGACTCACAATAGAAGTAATTTATTTTTTATCTGGAGAGCATAGGAAATAGAGTCTCAATAGAGTTAACCAATAGCCGTAAAACGGCCAAAATTTAGCAGATTGGCGTAAAAATTGACAAATTTCAACCGATGATCGAAAAAAATCCGACTTTAAAAAAAAAATTACGGAGACAACTATGGAATGACGTTATTTTAGCCCTAAAATGGCCAAAATTGCAACCGTTAGCCGTAAAAGCCATATCACCTCATTGAGACCCTTGAAACAGTGCCGCTCAGAAAACAATGAATTAATTTAAGTAAGCTTAGATGGACGATAAAAATAGGTTTTCTTCGTCTGCTATCAACTGTTCATTCGATAAAGGGAAAATATGTCCATTGGCAAAGAGAAAATGAAGTGGGGTGTCGTCAAACTAGAACCAAAGTTATCAAAACAATCAACCAAAGCGAAGGAACATATCGTGATCGCTAAATGAAATTATCAACGATGTTTAATTACCACCGATCATTTAGAGTAGTAAATTTTCGGTAAAAACTCTTAAAATCCTTTTTCACCTTAAACAGACAGCTCAGTAGTCTACTGACAGATAGGAAATGATTCTTTAAGTGATTTATTTGATTCGGGGGCAACTAAGGAGATATAGATGTAACCACTTTCCTGAGAGAACAATAGAGGCAAAGGTGGCTCAGGCGAAAGGCAAACGGTAAACATCGAGAGTTTTTCCTCTGCGCAGAAGAACAATACAGATATATTTTTACTATAAATACCAAAGTTCTTTGGTTCCTTTCGCAATTTTTTAAAAATTTTAAACTCATCTCGTTAGAGTACCGAATAACTATAATACATAGTTATGAGACAATACGAACTTGAAATAAATCGCTGATAATGGCTTGAGAAATGCGATTAAATGAGTCTCTGGAAAAAAGAAGCTTAAAGAGGTAATTATAATTTTATCGTCCTCATACCAGTGCATCAGACTTCTGGTAGATTTTGCTTTTGAATTTTAAATATTTGTTTGATTTCTTTTTATGTTTACTGCAACTTGAGTGACAGACCTCGACAGACCTAAGATCCTTTTAGTAGCTCGAGAGCGAAAATTTCTTTGTGGGCAACCTTCGCCATTCTGATCTGCCTTGCTTCCATATAAGTAATGTGCTAGTTCTTTTTGTGGTTAATAGACACTCAGCGATGCAAACCGTCACCAACATTTTATTCACAATTATCTTGTACTGACTGATATCCTCATGGCGACCCTTAACACACCGTTCTGGATAGCAAGCTTGTACATGGGAACGTGGAATTTGAGCCAGGAGTGGTGTAAAGTTTCCACATCGGTGTAAGCTACAAAGGTTTTTGCCTTCATGTTAAACATGGGCTTAATTGCCCTAGACGGATACATTAAAATCGTCAAGGCATTGTACATCAAGTGTTTCCCCAGTGAAGGAGTTGCTTCCTTGTACTGTGGTGTCGTGGATTGTAGATGTGACTCTTAAAGGATGCTAGTTAACCACAAGACGTTGTACGTTTATTCCGCCCTTTCCTTTGCCATCTCCGTGGGTGATGTTTAATGCACGATGGTCCCGCTTGATTTGAATCTAGGTATCTGCGGTTTTCTGACTTTCAGAAAGAGCAGTAGTGGATGTACTCTCCTTGTCACTGTTTCCGGCCATTTTTTAACACCCTTCATATCTATTTCGTTTGGATAAGTATACATCCCATATCCACTCCTTAAACCTCCGGCCCAGGTTCCCTCGTTTACTGAGCCGTAAGAGTACCAAAATTTTTATCGACCGGAGTTTTCGCCGTCACCATTTTCTCCTTCGTGTCTGTTGAGAGGAATTCATTCTGGAATGAGGACTATACGGAGATGTTTGAGCCTCACTGGTTGAGAATTTCTCATCCAAAGAAGATTAAATCTTAATTGCCATCACTTTTGTTGGGAGTTGCAGCGAATCGTGCGGGTTTAAAATGGAAATGTGGCAGGGTAAAACATGTTTACGCCCGCTCGCGTGGTCGTTCGAACTGTTTAGTTGTCAATTTTTTCACTTTCTTCAATTCCATCCCAAGTGATAATAATAGTGCTACGTTCTTGGGCATAATTATGTTTAGGAGCGCTTCTCAGATTAATTTATCCATCGCCTAACGCATCGGGAAAAACTCCGAGTAGGTCCCAAAACATATTGATGCCCAAGAATATAAACTTTTTTGGTTTAATAACTAACGCGCCAATAGAAGAAAAACCAGCATCGTAGACTGAGTGAATGAAAGTCTCCTTGCTTTACCCTTAACAAATGTATGAATTGCATTCTGTTAGTTGTGCATGCTAGAACACTTTTATTCCTTTCCGTAAAGTCAAGATTTATTAGCAGCAGAATTTACATTGCGTCACTAAAAACTCTCGATTTCTTGCAAATAGTGATACTCATCAGATATACCCAATTAGTTTAAGTTTGCAATAAAAAATGCACCAGGCCCCAGATCTCTCTCGTTTTTATTCTTACCAAAAAACGGCACGCGACCCTGACCTATCCTCAACTTATAAAAAATGCGCTAAAACTCAGCACTCATAATGATTTTGCACACTTTTAGCAGAATAAAGCAACGCTGAATGTTGTTTTTCTTGTAATTGTTTGCACGTAACGAGGTGCAGATTGAAAATGTTTAGCACGCTCACTCGACAGAACACATATGGACTTGTTTTCCATCCACAACCGTTAAGAAATGTATGTTTGTTAAAGGATAATAAAACTCCAGCTACCCCACTAACTTCTCTCTCTTACCAAAAAAAAAGTACACGATTTCTCTTGTAGGTACATTGAATCATTTTTTCCTATTTTTGAAATCTACTTGATTAAAGCTCCAGATAATTGAGACCCATGTCTTGCAAAGCACAGCCTTCGGCCTTGCTACTGTCATGCTAATGGCAAATAAAACCAATAAGACTATATTTTAAATGTAGTGACTGATCTTGACACCTTTTTTTTTTCTACACGGAGACAAATTTCAGCTAAGTTCGCCGCCGCCGCCATCTCCCTTGCTTCTCTCATCGGGCCCTTCGATGGATTTTCTTTATGGCGTTCCTTTTTGGCGTATGGTATAAACATATCCTTAGTTTAAATTTTAACTGAATTCTCAAGTGCTTTTTAGGTCAGTGAGGCAGAAATGTCAAGATATCATTCTGATTACACTCACCATAAGTGAAATTCAATGTGAAAAGGGGATAACTTCCTAAACAAACAATGGTGCTGCGTCGGTGAGAGAGTAACAGGGTAAGTTAGTGTTATCAGTTGAGAAAGCGATTGGCGGAGGGCTAACGTCAGCCTTAAAACTCTTTACGGTGGCCAATTTACGCTATCGACTCAGTTGATAATACTAAATTACCCATACAGTGTGAAAAGTTTACTTAGGATTAGTCAGTCAGTCTTTTGGTGAACGCATCCTGATGCAATCTTAATATGTGTACAGTGAAACTAAGGTTTCTAAGAAAGGAACCTGTGCTGGGCCAGATACGAAGCACAACCGATAAAAGTACTCTTTAGATGTGGCCAGAAAAATCTGTTGGACGTATTCCTCATCAAGGCAGCAGCACAGTACCCCGAGGAAAGGGTAAACTAAATGGTTACACTATTAATCACAAAGAAAAAAAAATCATGATTGTGATCATATTCTAAATTGGGTTGGAAATGATAATTACAACACATTCAAATAGAAAAGTGGTGAAATACAAGACTGACCGACCTCAAAAGACTTAATTTTCCAAACGCTTACATAATTCGACACTGCCATGATGCCACGCGAACCTCTTCAACGTGCCATCAGAATATTAATTTCTGACTAGTTTGTTCCCATGTCACTCAAACGTCAGAAATTTCATTTTTAATCGTACGTCAATTAATGATTATTTACCGAAGTGGAGGGGGCTAATGGTAGATACTAAAGAGACCGGACCGGCCGAACTAATATAATCAATGAGAACTCAAAATAAAACTAACCAAACTGTCTAAAGCTTGGCAAAACGCGAGTGATCAAGTCCTGATTGGATTTATTTTTGCCTCTGATTGGTCGAGAGGGTAGTGCAAGTTTACGGGACCAATCACAAAGCAATATAAAGAAAAACCTGTACAATCCCATCCATGTCTGTTTTTGTCTTTTACTGGACCGAGGCAAGTCTAAAGACGCGTGAAAACAGAACAAAGCTAGTATAAACCCGTCTTTTCCGGAAAAAAAAGGTTCGGAAAAAAAAAAGTATTGTATTAAAGCTTTAAATGATAGATCTTCATGCCAAACATCATCAAGTTTTATTGCTCCTCGGATGTATCATTACAGCTACAACTCTTGCATGACTCGGATCTTCATTTCCGTTGCCATAACGACCACAACTGAATGCCTTTTTGAAGGCCTTTTTAAACTGCGGATTCATTATCCCATAGATGATTGGATTTACAAGACTACTGGTGAACAACAAATACGCAGATACCTTAGTCACTTCACGTGGAATGTGGCCTCCACCAATTATTATAAAACTAAACAAGGCTTTAGGAATCCATGTAATTAAAAAAAAACAAACCGCTGTCAAAGAACTCTTCAAAACATGGATGTCAGTACGATGGAATTTCGGTGCGCCGACGCCATTTTGTACGACATTGGCGTGGACATTATCTGTGCTTTCTTTCACCGTTTGGTAAATTTTCCAATAGGTGTAAAATATTGCAAACATTGTCACGTAGAAGAACTCTGAAAGCACTATGACAAAAGAAACGTGTCCTTGCTTCCAGTTGAATGTGCAAACGAAAAAGTCCGAGTCGAACTTCATTTTTCCCCATCCGTACAACGGAGGTGTGGCGAATAGCACAGAAACCAGCCAAACGAGACCACAGTACAACCAAGCAACTCTTTTGCTAGGGAAGAACTTGATATACAAGGATCGCTTGACGACTTTCAAGTATCTGTTCAGGGCAATTAAGCCCATTATGAACAAGGAGGACAAAACCATAGTAAGTTGTGCTGATGCAGAAACTTCACACCATTCATGGCTCAAATTCCATTTTCCCGAGTACAAGCTCGTTATCCAGAACGGCATGTTAAGGGTCGCCATGATAATATCAGTCAGTGCAAGATTGCGAATGAGAATGTTGGTGATGGTTTGCATCTCAGAGTATTTATTTACAACATAAACAACCAGCACATTACCAATTACGGAAGTGAGGCAAACCAGAGTGGCGAAGGTTACCTCTAACGAAATTTCTGCTCTCGAGCGAGTTACACGATCTTGTGAAGTTGTTTGAGACATCTTCGTCGATTGGAGGATTCTAGACTGAAATAAAAATTCATGTACCCCATTAAACGACTTTCTATTGAAGGGAGAAAAAAGAACACCTGATACCTCTCCTAGAAACATTTGATCATTTCTTCTTATTTTCTAAATCTTCTTTATTTGAGCGCCGAGTAGTTGAGACCCAGTCTTCCCGACAATGGAAAAAACCGTCAAGAATATATTCATATTTCTGTTTCTGTTTTTTTTCCCTTTTTATGAAAGGAGAATTCTCTAAATGGAGCCCCACTAAATCTCAGGATTGGTGAATTTGATGGGTTTTGTATCTTCGTTGTCAACAAATCTTTGAGGCAATTTTTTTAAAATTCGTTCTTATCTAAAAGAATACTCACGTTCTTTCAAGTTCAGTGAGGCAGGAATGTCAGAAAATCTTTGAACCTCAGAGAAAAACCTGGTTGAGAACTTTTTCAAATTCTACTGGCTCCACATTGACTGACTCTGTAATCATGAGGCTATTGCAGCGTATGGGATGCTTGTAAGATTTTCGTTTGAAAGTCGATTTGGATACGGCTTTATTGAATTCAAAATACATTACCGCAAGAGGGTCTTTACTTCTCAATCATTGTCAAGTCAATTTTTGTCGTAATCATTTACTAGTTATTCCTTAGTCTGAGCAACTTCAGCAAAAGAGAATGACAGCTAAGGTTCCTGTGTGAAGGTCAACTTCAATACGGCTTTATCGAGCCCCTTGTGTCAATCTGTTTTGAGAGCCATTATTACTAGTCTGTTGTCGAAATTCGTTCTTTGCTTTAATCATTAGTTAGTTTTTTCTTAGTCTGAGCCACTTAAGCAAAAGAAGTGTTTGCTGATATTTAGGCCTGAAAATTGACTAAAATACGGCTTTATTGAATTCAAAATACATTACCGCAAGAGGGTCTTTACTTCTCAATCATTGTCAAGTCAATTTTTGTCGTAATCATTTACTAGTTATTCCTTAGTCTGAGCAACTTCAGCAAAAGAGAATGACAGCTAAGGTTCCTGTGTGAAGGTCGACTTCAATACGGCTTTATCGAGCCCCTTGTGTCAATCTGTTTTGAGAGCCATTATTACTAGTCTGTTGTCGAAATTCGTTCTTTGCTTTTATCATTAGTTAGTTTTTTCTTAGTCTGAGCCACTTAAGCAAAAGAAGTGTTTGCTGATATTTAGGCCTGAAAATTGACTAAAATACGGCTTTATTGAATTCGAAATACATCACCGCAAGAGGGTCATTACTTCTCACTCATTGTCAAGTCAATTTTTGTCGTAATCATTTACTAGTTATTCCTTAGTCTGAGCAACTTCAGCAAAAGAGAATGACAGCTAAGGTTCCTGTATGAAGGTCGACTTCAATACGGCTCTATCGAAATCAAAACTCATATACACAAGACAGCCATTATTCGAAACACATTTACTTAACCTGTTAACTGAACCATTTTTACCTATTTATTGTAAAATTAAAATCGTCTATTAGCTTTTCCTTAGCTACTTCAGCAAAAGGGAATGATTGCTAAGATTCCAGTATGAAAGTTGACTTAATTACGACTTTATTAAATTCAAAGCTTACAGACACAAGAGAGCCATTACGCTAATTTAGGTTCTTTTTGTTTCATAAACACTTCCGGTTATTCTGTCGTCTGAAGAGTAAAGTTTTAGTTAAAAACAAAAGCAAAAGGAAAAAGCAATTTTTCTATTCACGGTAAGTAAAAAAACCCTTTTAACCTCTTCTCTACTAACAGCTGAAAGCTGGTAAAAGGCATGCAGAAACATCGATTTCTTACAATTAGTGAAACCCATTATCAAAATTTACTCTTACCCGAAAAAGAGACGAAAAAAGACTAATAGTTTTTTTGCGCTCTCCAGATCTCTTGTTTGTATTCTTGAAATTTTTTTTTTCGCTTTTTAAGTTCACTAAAAGCCATCAAAAGGACGATGAGCAAGGTTGAGACTATCGTTTGCTGTAGTAAATATTGTCAAAATGATTTTCGCTATTTAGTTGAGGTTCCACGAAGGGAGGCGCTCGCCAGCCATAATTTGGCTTTTTCTTTGGTTTTCTTTAATTTGCTTCGGTGAAATCTCTCAAAATTTTCACAAATTTGTGAAAATCGTCCTGCAGATCATTTAAATGCCGAAAAAATAGGGTTATGAAGGCAGTTTCCTCGCTATTTGCAATTTTGTGTTTCCTTCCTCTATCTCAAATTCGGTCCTATGAATTTTTTTCAACAGGCACTATAAAGGGCAAAAAATTGTTTAACAGTCAAGCAAATCTTAGGAAATTAATACCGAAGTAAACGCGATAAATCTTAGTCGAAAGATGCCTATTTTCTTTGTCGCAAAACATTACGTAATGGACTAGAACTTTGCCAAGATCGGTATCTGAGCATGCATATAGACTATCGAATCTGTCGCCTTTTGGCAATCTCTCCCACGGTGTTTTCTTTTCGGTTGACCTCTTTTTCAGGCGTGGAGGGCTTATGAATATTACAATTGCAGTTTACTTAAGAAATATGACAAAAAAAATTTCATGTCTGCTGCGAATGGGCTATTAGTTTTTTAGTGCCATTGGCAACAACGAACTGAAACTCCGTTTTACATATGAGTAAGCTTCATTAATTTTTTTCCTCTGGCTGACAGCCTATTTTCTTTTCTGTCCATGTAAAAATAAGTAATTTCAAGCTTGACTCAAATATCAATAATATGCTAAATAATGTCTCTTCTATTGTTACAATTGTCAATTTAGTGAAGTCCGCATGGCTGAGTAGAATGCTGTTCGATTGAGTGTCGTACAACCCAAACCTAGAGTAACCCCAACAGCCAATTAGAAAAGAGAGAAATACCTTTAAAAAACAATGAGAACTCAAAGTAATACCGACGAAACTGTCCAAAATCGGCGCAGGAAAAACGAGAGCGACAACCTCCTAACTGTTTTCACTTTTGCTTCTGATTGGTCGAGTGGGCTGAGTTTCCTGTTCGTGGAGATACGCTGTCATCTAGATACGCCGACAAATCATAGGCGAAGTTGTTCACGTATGACACAATCGGTTTTAAGGGTTTTATGAAGCTTTGGTAAACCGTAGATTCTAGGCGGCTGTTTGCGTCGTGGTCTGATCTTATAGTAGACGGTCTTTGACACATGTCTGCTTCGGTTTAAAGTTAACAGTCCCTCAGGAAGCTTCCTCGTCCGACGGTTTCTCGGAACTTTATTTAAATGCTGATACGGTCTATTTTCAATCAGGAAGGTCATTTTGGTCTGGTTAGTGTCAGTGTCTAAGACTACACTGGCGCGTCCTTTGTCTGCTGGTATAATCTTGATGGAAAAAGAAAAAAAAAAAACTGACACCAACCGCCAGCACTGAACCCCCACCGAGTTCACATCAACAACAGTCCTGCCCTACGTCAAAGACTTATTCGACCATTTTCGCCGCTGTTTACAACAACTAGGTATATACGCTGTTTTAAAATCAGAGACTACGCTTCGATTGCACCTAGAACGCTATAAGGATGCCGATGACCCGGCTTAACAGGATAGCGTAGTGTACAGGATTCCCTGTGAGTGCGGAAAGATTTACATCGGCGAAACCGCTAGCAAACCTATGCAGAATAGAATCAAGGAACACAACAAGGATATCCGACTCAACAAGACAGAGACCTCTGCCGTCTCAGAGCGCTAAAACGGAGTAAAGTTTATTGATCGTGATCCCCATTCATTCACACGCAGGGTAAAAGAGGCAATTTACGTAAGACTTCATCCTAACAACAACAACAGGGACAATGGAATGGGAGTCTCAGAAGCCTGGATGCCGACGATCGAGAAACACAACAGCAGGAAAGCCGTGCGACAACGGACCACATTGGGAAACTGATCCGAAAGATGCATCAATCACAGCCGTGCAATTCCATCAAACCACACCTGAGCACAACAAGCATATAGGTGATGGGTACTCAACCGACTTTATCGCCTGAAGAAGACTAGAAGTATGCATTCGAAACGATGTGATCCACATCCGAAGAGACCACATCGTGAGAAAAACGACTGTATTTCTCTTTTGAAGTGTTATTTACCACGACGAATAACCATAACGTATTTTACGAAATATATTACACCACAGCTTTAAATATAGATCTTCGGGCCAAAAGTTGTAGTGTGACCTTCAAGAATGTTCTAGAAGTAGCTGTGTTATGCTGAGTCATCCCCGAATCAATATATAAATAGAATCTGCCGTAATGTTACGGAAAGTTCTAGATCCTCAACCGTACCTATAAAAGCCGAGCTTGTAACTAGATGTAGAGAGTAGTTTAGTTGCTGGTATAGCCCGACAGATATCAATAAAAGTGTGCGCTGCAGAATACAAGACGTCCACAATTCAAAAGTCATCAAGTTTCATTGCTTCTCGGATGTACAATTACAGCTGCAACTCTTGCAACTCTCAGATCATTATCGTTGCCATAACGACCACAACTGCATACCTTTTTAAAGGCCCCTCTAAAACTGCTGACTCATTTATCGCATAGATGGTTGGATCTACAACACTACTTGAGAGCAACAAATACACAGATAGCTTAAGCACTTCATGTGGAATATGCTCTCCGACAATGATTACAAAACCGCCTAATCCCACTGGACCCCAAATGATTAAAAAGAAACAAACCACTGTGAAACAACTCTTCAAAACATCGATGTCGGTGCGATGAAACCTTGGTGCACCGACACCATTTTGTACAATATTGGCATTGACATTATCCATGCTTTATTTTACTATTGGATAAATTTTCCAATAGGAGTAAAATATCGCACATGTTGTCACGTTGAAGAACCTTGCATGCAATATTTCCCCATCCGTACAACGGAGGCGTAGCTAATGATACAGAAACCTGTCAGACAAAACCAGAGTACAACCGAGCAACTCTTTTACTGGGAAAGAACTTGGTATACAAAGCTCGCTTTGACGACTCTTACATATCTGTTCAGGAAAATTAAGCCCAAATTGTCCAAGGAGACCAAACCCATAGTAATGTCGCACAGATGCAGAAACTTCACACTATTCCTGGCCCAAATTCCACTTTCGCGTGTACAATCTCGTTATCTAGAAAGGCATGTTAAGGGTCGCCATGAAGACATCAGTCAGTGCAAGATTGTGAATGAAAAAAATTGGTGATGGTTTGCATTACGGAGTATCTATTTATTACATAAAGAACCAGCACATTACCAAGTATGGAAGCGAGGCAAATCAAAATGGCGAATTTTTGTTTGATTTTTTCTTCATGCAACTCGAATGACAGATGAAAAAATTTTTAAAAAATTCTCAAGAGCCTGGAAGTCGCTCGAGAGCGTAAATTTCTTTTGAGACAACCTTTGCCGTTCTGATCTGCCTCGCTTCCATACTAGGCAATGCGCTGCTTCCTTATGTTGTCAATAGATACTCCGAGATGCAAACCATCACCAATATTTCATTCACAATCCTGCACTGACTGATATCCTCATGTCATGTTGGGATATCATGACTGATATCCCAACATTGTCGGTTCAGTGAATGAAAAACAACAAGTCAACATGTTTTACTCTCAACAAATGTATGAAATGCATTCTGTTAGGGGCGTAAACTAGAACACGAATGACGTTACTATCACGTGGTCTTGTCGTGTTCATTGGCTGAGTACTGAGCTCTGGGGCCCTTAGCTACAAAGGAAAAGTATCCTTCATCTCTAAACAGGAAAATTTAACAATAATTATGCGCTCTAATTGCATATCAAATAGTTGTCACTGAGAAAGAAAAAAATTACTCTTAAGCACTTTTTTTTCCTTTATCTGCCCACAGGAAATAGTAAAGTAACCTAGTTACACTAATAATTACAAAGAAAAAAATCATGATTGTAATGGTATTTTACAGGGAGATGGAAAATGAAAATTACATTACTTACAAAAAAACAAAATGGCCAAATGTAAGACTGACCGACCTAAAATGACTAACTTTTCCAACGAACCCTAATATAACCCGAAACTTCCATGACGCCACACGAAACTCGTTCACGTGCCATTACTGTTAATTAACGATTATTCATTGAAGTGGAGATGTCTATCGGTGGATATTTATTCAAGCCCTAGGAAACGATTAGAACTCAAAATAAATTAAACCAAACTGTCAAAAGCGCAGAAAAACGCAAGTGACCACGTTCTGGTTTTTTTGTTTTATTTTTGCCTCTGATTGGTCGAGAGGGTGGTGCTAGTTTACTGGACCAATCACAGAGCAAAGTAAAGAAAAAACCTGTGCAATCCCGCGTACTTTCGACAGCAAACTAAAAATGTTTCTAATATCCCATGGCTGTTTTTTCTTTTACTTAACCGAGGCAAGTTTACAGACATAAAAAAAAGAACGAATCCAGTATCAACCCATTTTTCCCGAAAAAAAGGTTTGGGAAAAAACGATTGTATTGAAGCTTTAAATTATAGATCTTCAGGCCAAACGTCATCAAGTTTCATTGACCGCAACTGAATGCCTTTTTGAAGGCCCCTTTAAACTGCGGATTTATTATCCCATTAAATGATTGGATTAACAAGACTACTGGCGAAAAACAAATACACAGATACCTTGCGCACCTCATGCGGAATGTAGCCACCACTAGTTATTGTGAAAGTGCATACGGCTATAGGAAACCATGTGATTAACAAAAACAAACCACTGTGAAACAAGTCTTCAAAACATCGATGTCAGTGCGATGGAATTTCGGTGCGCTTTGAATGAGCAAAGTAAAAAATCTGAGTCAAAGATCATTTCTCCCCATTCGTATAACGGAGGAGTGGCGAATAGCATAGAAACCAGCCAGACGAGACCACAGTACAACCATGCTGCTCTTTTACTTGGGAGGAACTTGATATAAATGGTTCGCTTAGCAACTTTCATGTATCTGTTCAGGGCAATTAAGCCCATAATGGCGAGGTGGTCAAACCCATAGTATGTTGTACCGTTGCAGAAACTTAACACCATTCTTGGCTAAAATTCCTCTTTCCCGAGTACAAGCTCGTTATCCAGAACGGCATGTTATTGGTCGCCATGATAATATCAGTCAGCGCAAGATTGTGAATGAGAATGTTGGTGATGGTTTGCACCTCAGAGTATTATTTACAACATAAACAACCAGCACATTACCTAGTCCGGAAGCGAGGCAAACAAGAATGGCGAAAGTTACTTCCAATTTCTGCTCCCAAGCGATTAAGGGGATCTTGGGAAATCGTCTGAGACATTCTCGGTAGTAATCCAAGCTGCATTAAAACTGAAAAAAAAAATCAAGATAAATCTCAATTTCGGGAAGAAAAGCTATTACGTGGATCCTTCAGAGAACTTACCATGTACAACCTTAGGCTTTGGGCAAATTAAACTCTACAATAATCTTTTTCCCATGTTTCTTGTTGAAACTGAGCAAACACTAAGCAGAGCTCGCATTGCATCAGCTTCACTTTCCTCGATGGACCTTGATAATTTTACGATTAACGTAAATTATTTTCTCCATAGTCTTCCGTCAGGTATCTTCAATAAACATAATACAAAATTATTGCTTGAGGGAAAGCTCAAATAATACTCACGATTTTCAATTCCTTGAATCTCCGAAAACTCAGTCTAAAAACCTGGCTAAGATCTTTTTACCTGCCGTTGGCTATATTTTCAAGAATGCTGAAACCATCAAGCTCTTTCAGCGAAAGGGAAAGATTGCTAAGATTAAGAGAGCCATTATCACTAATTATCTTTAAATTCATTTTCCTCATAATCCTTTGTTATTTATTCTTTAGTATGAGGAGTAAAGGTGGAAGCTGAAAAAAAAAAACGAAAAGCAAAAAGAAGGAACAGCTTTTGTTTTCTCAGCAAAGGACAATCTTTACCCTTTACTGTACAAACATCTGAAAACTGCAGAAGGAAATAACGTCGTTTTCAGCTTTTGAAGTTTGTTAGAGCCACCTATGTCAAGTCTATGTTCCTCTTTATTCGTGATTAGAACTCCTTTGTTTTCCCGATCAAATAAATCACTTTATATCAAAAACTTGCAGAATCATGCCCCTTCGTCAGTAGATTAGTTGTGTGTTTGCAGTGAAAATGCTTTGACGTACATGTAACAAAAGACATGATGGAAGGGAAATGACGCAGAACATTTTGGATATTGGAGTCATGATTAAAGTGGAATGATATTAGTTTTGCCCTAAAATGACCAAAATTTCAACCGTTAGCCGTAAAAGCCATATCACCCCATTTAGACCCTCGAAACAGAGTGCCGCTTAGAAAGCAATGAATTAATTTAAGTAAGCTTAAATGAACGATAGGGTTTTCTTCGTGTGCTATCAACCGTTTATTTGATACAGGGAAAAATGTATCCATTGGCAAAGATAAAATGAAGTGTGGTGTCGTAAAACTAAAACCAAAGTTAGCGAAACAAACAACCAAAGCGAAGGAACATACCCTAATCGTTCAATGAAATAATCAACGAGGTTGATTACCACCGGTCATTTAGAATAATAAATTTTCGGTTAAAAACTCTTAAATCCTTTTTCACCTTAAATAGACAGCGGAGTAGTCTATTGACAGATAGTATATGATTCTGTAAGTCTTTTATTTAGAGTGATTTATTTGATTCGGGGGAAACTAAGGAGATATCGATGTAACCACCATCTCGAGAGAATAATATAGAGACGAATTCAAGGTGGCTCAGGCGAACGGCAAACGGTAAACATCAAGGTTTCCTCCTTTGCCGGCTTTCCGCTTTTTGCGCAGAAGAACAACACAAATTTATTTTTAATGTTAATAGCATACATGAAAAGATTTTTCAGTTATGATTGGTTAAGATAAATGCAGTTTTCAGGTTATTCAACACTTTGCTCGAGCGATTCTACGTCGAAATTAAAAACAAACATGGTTAAACCTCGTATACGACGATTCCATTTCATCGAAAGTGAAATAATGTGATTACCTATACTAGTACCAAAGTTATTTTGTTCCTTTCGCTTTTTTTTTCTAAATTTCAAAACTTCTCGTCAGAGTACAGAATAACTATTACACGACTATGAGACAGTACGAACTTGAAATAAATCACTGATGATGGCTTAAGAAATGCGATTAAATGAGACTCTGGGAAGAAGAAGTTTAAAGCGGTACTTAGAATTTTATCGTCCTCATGCCAGTGCATCAAACTTTTGATAAATTTTGGTTTTGAATTTTAAACATTTTTTCTGGTTTTATTTTTATTTTTATTGTAACTCGAGTGACAGACAAGAATGTCTCAAAAAAATTCCAAGATCCCCTTGGTCGCTCCGAAGCGGAAATCTCTTTGAAGATAACCTTCGCCATTCTGATCTGCCATGCTTAGTAACGTGCTGGTTCTTTTTGTTGTTAATAGACATCCGAGATGGAAACCCTCGCCAACATTTCATTCACAATTATCTTGCACTGACTGATATCCATATGGAGACCCTTAACACACTGTTCTGGATAACGAACTTGTACACGGAAAGGTGGAATTTGAGCGAGGAGTGGCGTGAAGTTTCCACATCGGTGTAAGCTACAATGGTTTTTGCTTTCATGTTAAATATGGGCTCAATTGCCCTAAACGGATACATAAAAAGCGTCAAGGCAGCCTTGCAGCCTTACCTTCCGTGTAATTTAGTTCGAGACTCAAGTCAGTGTTATTTCAAGAACTCTTCACGTGTACATTTTTTATCTCGAGCGAAGGACTTTGCCCAAATGAAGGAGCAGTTTAGTATTTGCCTTGTATTGTTCAAGTTTGCCAGCGTATAACGAGATTTATAATTGGTTAGTGCACGATAGTCCCGCTTGGTTTGAATCTAAGTATTTGCGGCTTTCTGAATTTCAGAAAGAGCAGTCCTGGATGTCCGTGTTTCCGGCCATTTTTTAACACCCTACATATCTATCCCCGTTTGCATAAGTGTACACGCCATATTCTTTCGTTAAACCTCAGGCTCAGGTTCCCTCGTATACTGAACCGTAAGAATACTAACATTTTTATCACCATTTATTCCTTCGTATCTGTTGAGAGGAATTCTGGTATAAGGACTATATGGAGATGTTTTAGTCTCGTTGGTTGAGGATTTCTCATCCAAAGAAAATTAAATCTTAATTGCTATCTCTTTGGTGGGAGTTATGGTGAATCATGCGAGTTAAAATGGAAATTTGGCGGGGTAAAGTGTGTACCTGCCCGCTCGTACGCTCGCGTGGTCGTTCAAAATGTTTAGTTGTCACTGAGTTTTTTTCATTTTATTCAACTCCCTCTAAATTGATGATAGTAGTGCTTCGTTCTTGGGCATAATTATGTTTAGGAGCGCTTCTCAGAGTCATTTTATTCCTCGCAAAAATGACTACGAGTCGGTCCCAAAACATGTTAATGCCAAAGAATATAACCCTTTTTTTGTTTAATAACTAACATGCCAATAGAAGAAAAACCAACATTGTGGGTTAAGTGAATGAAAAACAACAAGTCACCTAGCTTTACTCTTAACGAATATATGAATTGCATTCTGTCAGTCGAGTATGCTAGAACACTTTTATTCCTTTGCGTAAAGTTAAGATTTACTAACAGCAGAAATTACATTGCGTCTCTGAAAACTCTCGATTTCCTGCAAATAGTGATATTCATCAGATATACCCAATCCGTTTAAGTTTGCAAAGAAAAATGCAAGAGTTATAAGTATGTTTATACTCGGCCACAGTTCTCTCTTGTTTGTATTCTTACCAAAAAAAACAGCACGTGACCCTTACCTATCTCAAAATTATAAAATCTGCGCTGAAACTCAACACTCGTTAGGATTTTTCACACTTTGAGCAAAATAAAGCAACGCTTAATGTTGTTTTTCTTGAATTTGTTTTCAAGCAACGAGGTGTACATCGAAAAACGTTAAGCACGCCCAATCGACAGAGCGCATATGGACTTGTTACTCATCCATAGCCGTTAAGAAATGAAGGGTAATAAAACTCAAACTACCCCACTAAACTTCTTTCTCTTAAAAAAAAAAAAAAAAATGGTACCCGATTTCTTTTGTAGAAACATTGAATCATTTTTCTTATTCTTGAAATCTACTTGATTAAAGCTCCCGACAAATTTCAGCAAAGTTAGCCGGCCGTGGCCATCGCCCTTGCTTCTCTCATCGGGCCCTTCGATGGATTTTGTTTATGTCGTTCTATTTTGGGGTATGATATAAACACATCCTTGGGTTAAATTTTTAACAGAATTCTTGAGTGCTTTTTAGGTCAGTGAGGTAGAAATGCCAAGATATCATTCTGATTACACTCCCCGCACGTTGTGCTACGTTGGTGGGAGAGTACAACAGGGTAATTTAGTGTTCTCAACTGAGAGAGCGATTGGCGATGGGCTACCGCTCGAAACGTCAGCCTTTAAACTCTGCAGTGGCCAATTTATGTTATCAACTTAGTTGATGACAATAATTACCCACAAAATGTGAAAAGTTTACTTAGGATAAGTCAGTCAGTCTTTTGGTAAACGTATCCTGATAAAATCTTAATATGTATACAGTGAAACTAAAATTTCTAAGAAGAGAAACTGTACGACGCCAGATACTAAAAACCAACGAAAAAAACCAAAAAAACTGATGTGGTCAGAAAATATGTGGCAGCAGCACAGTACCCCAAGGAAAGGATTGACTAACCTGGTTACGCTATTAATCATAAAGAAAAAAAATCATGATTGTAATTATATTCTAAATGGGTTGGAAATGATAATTACAGCACATTCAGATAAGAAACATATATAAGAAATAAGACCGACCGATCTAATGACTTAATTTTCCAAACACTTACATAATTCGACATTTCCATGGTGCCATGCGAACTTCTTCAACGTACTATCAGGATATTAATTTCTGATTAATGTGTTCCCATGACACTCAAACGTCCGAAATTACATTTTAAAATTAACTATTATTCATTGATGTGGAGGTGGCCATCGGTGGATATTAAAGAGGTCGGATCGGCCGGGCTAATGTGATCAATGAGAACTCAAAATAAAACTAACCAAACTGTCTAAAGCGCGGGAAAACGCGAGTGACCACGTCTTGATCGGTGTTACTTTTGCCTCTTATTGGTTGAGAGGGTGGTACGAGTTTACGGTACCAATCATAGAACGAAGTAAAGAAATACCTGTGCAATCCTGGATTCTTTCGAAAGCAATTAAAAAAGTTTCTAACATCCAAAGTCTATTTTTTTTTTCATGGACCGAGGCAAGTCGTAAGACACGTAAACTTAACAGAACGAAGCCAGCATCAACCCATCTTTTCTTGAAAAAAGGTTTGAAAATAAACAAAAAATATTGTACTAAAGCTTCAAATGATAGATCTTCCTGCCAAACGTCATCAAGTGTCATTGCTCCACGGCTGTATCATTACAGTTGCAACTCTTGTATGACTCTGATCTTCATTACTGCTGCCATAACGACCACAACTGAATGCCTTTTTGAAGGCCTGTTTAAACTGCGGATTCATTATCCCATAGATGATTGGATTTGTAAGACTACTGGAGAACAAAAAATACACAGATAACTTACGCAATTCATGTGGAATGTAGCCTCCACCAGTTATTGTAAAAACGCATACGCCTGGAAGACCCCAACTTATCAAAAAGAAACAAACCACTGTGAAACAACTCTTCAAAACATCGATGTCAGCTCGATGGAACCTTGGCGCGCCGACGCCATTTTGTACGACATTAGCGTTGACATGATCTGTGCTTTCTTTCACCGTTTGGTAAATTTTCCAATAGGAGTAAATTATTGCAAATGTTGTCACGTTTAAGAACCCTGCAAGCAATATGACAAACGAAAAGTGTCCTTCCTTCCAGCTGAATGAGCAAACTAAAAAATCTGAATCAAAGTTCATTTTTCCCCATCCGTACAACGGAGGTGTAGAGAATAGCACAGCAACCAGCCACACGAGACCACAGTACAACCAAGCTGCTTTTTTAGTGGGAAAGAACTTGATATACAAGGATCGCTTGACGACTTTCATGTATCTGTTCATGGCAATTAAGCCCATAGTGAGCAGGGAGGCCAAAACCATAGTATGATGTATTAATGCGGAAATTTCACACCATTCTTGGCTAAAATTCCACCTTCCCGTGAACACGCTCGTTATCCAGAACGGCATGTTAAGGGTCGCCATGATAATATCAGTCAGTGCGAGATTGTGAATAAGAACGTTGGTGATGGTTTGCATCTCGGAGTATTTATTTGTAACATAAACAACCAGCACATTACCAAGTACGGAAGCGAGGCAAACCAGAATGGCGAAAGTTACTTCCAAAACAATTTCTGCTCTCGAGCGATTAAGAGGATCTTGGGAAATCGTTGGTGACATCCTGATCTATAATCCAAGCGGCATGAAAAATCAAAATTAAAATTAAGAACAATCTCAATTTCGGGAAAAAATGCTATGACATTGATTCATCAAAGGCAATACAATGTACAACCTTCTGCTTTGGGCAAATGTAACTCAACAATAATCTCTTTTCATTTTTGTTTGTTGAAACTGAGCCAACACGCAGCAGAACTCGCAATGCATCGCGCTCACTTTCCTCGATGGACCTTTACAATTTCAGGATTAATATAAAGGATATTCTCTACAGTCATTCTTCACGTATCTTCAATAAACATAGTGCAACGGTATTTCTTTAGAGAACGCCCAAATGCTATATAATACTTACGAGTTTAAATTACCTGAATCTTTCCATCTAAGTTTAAAACCTGGTTAAGATATTTTTACCTGCTACTAACTTTATCCTCAATGATGCTATTAAAATCATCAAGCTACTTCAGCGAAAGTGAACGATTGCTGAGATTTCCTTTTTGCAGTCGACTTGATTACGGCTTTATTGAATTTAAGAGAGCCATCATCGCTAGTTATCTTTATATTCTTTTCCCCATAATCCTTCATCAGTTATTCTCTCGTAGGAGGGGTAAAGTTAGTAGTTGAAAAAAGGAAAAGCAAAAAGGAAGAACAGCCTTCGTATTCTCGGTAAAGAAAAATCTTAACCCTCTACAGTGCAAACAGCTGAAGCCAGACAGAGGGAAACAACTGCGTTTTCAGCTCCTACCTTTTGTTAAAGCCACCTAATTAAAGTCTATTTTCCTCTCTGATCTCCTCTGTTGTCTCAATCAAATAAATCACTTTAAATCAAAAGATTAAAGAATCATTCCCCTTTTTCAGTGCATTAGCTTTCTGTTTTAAGTGAAAAGGCTTTGGCGTACATGTAACAAAAGACATGATAGAAGGAAAATGACTAAGAACATTTAAGATATTTGAGTCACAATAAAAGTGATTTATTTTGAACTGGACAGCTTGGGAAATAGAGTCTCAATGGGGTTAACCGATAGGCGTAAAACGGTTGAAATTTCGGCTTAATAATTTAATCGATAGATATAATTCCATTGCTGTTACCTTCATTTTTTCGAGGTCATCTTTTTTTAACAGTTAAAAAAAAGATGACCTTGAAAAAATGATGGTAACTGCAATGGAGTTATATTAACCGTAAAAGTGATTACCCCATTGAGACAATTGAAACGGAGTGTCGCTCAGAAAAAAATGACTTAATTCAAGTAAGCTTAAACGGACATCGTCTGCTATAAACTGTTCATTTAATAAAAGGAGAATATATCTATTGGCAAAGATAAAATGAGTTTAGGGCACTTTGCAGTGGAGTGTCGTCTAACTAGAACCAAAGTTATCAAAACAATCAACCAAAGCGAAGGAACATACCCTGGTCGCTAGATGAAATAATCAACGAGGTGTAATTACCACCGGTCATTTAGAATAATAAATTTTCGGTAAAAAGTCTTGAAGCCTTTTTCACCTTAAACAGACATCTAGGCTACAACTTCGTCTTTTATTTAAAGTGATTATATTTGATTCGGGGGCAACAGAGGAGATATCGATGCAACCACTATCCTGAGAGAACAATAAAGAGACGAAAGTGGCTTTTAACGGCTTTCATCTGTTTGCACAGAAGAACTATTCATATCTATTTTTAGTATAAATACCAAAGTATTTTTGTTCCTTTCGATTTTTTCCTAGTTTTAAAAGCTGCTCTTCAGAGTAGAGGGTGACTGATAGGTGATTATGCGAGACCACGAACTTCAAATTAATCACTGATAATGTGCTTGAATTTCGAATTCACTAAATCCGTACTAAAGTCGGAAATCTTAGCAACATTCCTTTCGCTAAACTTGATACACGATTACGGTGTCCGTGAACTTAAAACTGTAAAAGTTAAAAAGAAAAGTTTTAAAAATTCAGTGAAATAAAAAATCGAGATCATTCTGCAATGTTTGAGCATTCTTTAAAAGCGTCGAATTCGTACAATGTTTATCAAAGATCCCTCACAGAAACAATATGGAGAAAATCCATAAGTGCCATCACTCCTGGTATTGTACTAGTAAGGGTTTCCTAAGGGAAACAAGGTCGAACAAGTGGCGAGCCTTCCTAGGCAAAGGCTCAGTTCCACGAATAAACATCTTGTCGAATTTTATTTACCCAACTTAGAGGTCAACGTTTGTACCTTGCAAGCCAAGGATCTCAAGCATCCGGTGCTTAAATTAGGAAGGCTTTAAAACAAGAAATGCGATTAAATGAGTCTCTGGGAGGAAGACGTTTAGAGGGGGTGTTAGAATTTTATCATCCTCCTACCAGTGCATTAGACTTCTGTCAGACTTCTGATCGATATTTTGATTTTAAATTTTAAATTTTGTTTGGTTTTATTTTTATGTTTACTGCAACTCGAATTTCTCAAAAAAATTCCCAAGATCCTCTTGGTCGCTCGAGAGCGGAAATTTATCTGGAGGTAACCTTCGCCATTCTGATCTGCCCCTATGTTGTTAATTGATACTCCGAGATGCAAACCGTCAGCAACATTTCCATTTAAAATCTTGCACTAACTGATGTGTTCATGACGACCATCAACACACCGTTCTGGATAACGACTTTGTACACGAGAACGTGGAATTTAAGCCAGGAATGGTGTGTAGTTTCCGCATCGGTGCAAGCTACAATGGCTTTTGCCTTTATGCTCATCATGGGCTTAATTACCCTAAACAGATACATTAAAACCGTCATGGTAGCCGCATTCTTCCCTAGTAAAGCAGTTGCTCGTTTAAACTGTGGTGTGGTCCGGCTGATTCTTGTGCTATCTACCCGACCTCCTTTGTGGGGATGGGGAAGAATGAAATTCGACTCATATGTCTTTGTCTATACTTTTAACTGGAAGGAAGGAAGGACAATTTTTCTTTCGCCAAATTGATTGCAAGACTCCTCAACGTTATAGCATATGCGATACTCCTAATGGAAAATTCATCAATGAAGAATTAGGGTGTTAACCTTAACAATATTTTTTTAAATCATCGAATTTTGTCTACTCTGCAACTCCATCTTCTCAGATGTCGCAGAGTGAACGAATCCGTGTCGTCGAAGATTGTAGATTTGACTCTTTTTGGATGCTAGTTAGATGCGACCCTGGCCTATCTAAGAAGAATAAAAACTGCGCTAAAACTCAACATGCATTTTGTTGTCTCGTTACGATTTTTCTTACTTTAAAGCAGTGGTGAATGTTCTTTTTATCTCAATAATTCGCACGCAACGAGGTGCACATTGAAAAACGTTAAGCACACCCACTCGACAGAACGCATATGGACATGTTTTCCATCCACAGATGTTCGGAAATGTATGTTTGTTCAAAGATAATAAAATTCCAACTACGCAACAAAACTTCTTTCTCTTAAAAAAAGCACCCGATTTCTCTTGTAGGAACATTGAATCATTTTTCCTTTTTTCTACTTGATTAACGTTCCGATCCGGATAATTGGGACCCATGTCTTGCAAGGCACAGCTTCAGCCTTGCTATTGTCGTGCCAATGGCAAATAAAACCCAACGGGAATATATGTTAAAACATATATTCATGGCTGATCATGACGCTTTTTTCTCTGAACGGAGACAAATTTTAGCAAAGTTAGCCGGTCACCGCCATCGCCCTTGCTTCTCTCAATGAGCTCTTCCATGGATTTTGTCCATAGCCTTCTGCATTTGTGTACGCCATAAAAATATCCCTAGGTTAAATTTTAACAGAATTCTTAAGTGAATTTTAGTTCAGTGAGGCAGAAATATCAAGATATCATTCTGATTACACCCACCGCACAAGACATTTAATGTGAAAAGTTTACTCAGGATTAGTCAGTCAGTCGTTTGGTAAACGCATCCTGATACAATCTGAATATATGTACAGTGAAACTAAGGTTTCTAAGAAGAGAACCTGTGCTACGCCAGGTACGAAAAGCCACTGAAAAAAAACACACTTTAAATGTGGACAGAAAAATATGTGGAGACGTATTCCTCATCGAGGCAGCAGTACAGTATCCGAGGAAAGGGTAAACTAACCTGGTTGCACTATTAAGAGAGTGTCTCTGTAAGAGCGGTCCGGTCGATTCTGCTTGAGACACGGATTTCGCTCGTTTCTCGTGTGTTGTAAGACATTCATGTACCTATACTAAAACCACAATCAGTTTGATCGGATCTCTTTATTTTTCAGAGTTTTACGGAAATTAAATTTCATTCGAGCGAAGGCTTGTTGTGACACTTTTCAAGACTTTAATTTCATACAACTTTAGAGGACAATTTACAAAAAACTACGGAACTCAGCAAAAAACAAATACCACAGCCATGTATATTAACTCTATCTTATCTATCGAGGCGACTTTCGTAAACATCACGTGTCAATCAAGGAAACAGGAAGACTTGAATGACACCTTATCGGTTCGCCTAAATCAAACACGCCAAAACCGATCAAATTCAAGGTAAATTTTTGAAAAAGTGAGGCGTTCTTAACTGATCCAACTAACATAGCTGGGAAGTAGGTGCCATAGAAAAGATAACTACAGAAAAAAACTTTGCGGCCCGACCTTTACGAGAACTTTATAACTCCGTGAACTTACCTAATTTTCGGCAATCTCCAAGTTTGGCCGCCATTTTGAGGGACTTGTCAACATGAAGCGTAACCGATATAAATCAAGCAGGTTAATCTTAAACCGTCAGAAATACATACGAAAGCAATTCAAATGAACTTTTCTTTCAATTCAAGCGGCAAAATTTGAAATTGTTTGTTAAACTTACCATCCCCATGCGACCATTTATTCCAACAATACAAACACTACAACTTTCTGAATTCCCCTCGTCGATTCCACCGCAAGAAATAACCTGTGCCACCCAAGCTTCGACTCGAATGTGAAGTACGAATCAAATAACATAACTGCTTCATCTTCGCGGCAATATCACGCTGGTATTTTGATTTTCCGATCGACAAGAACGGCGATCAAGAATCGATCGGTTTGTTTACCTCGTAAACGTGACCGCTGACCAGCTGCTGAGTGAAAACAGTACGGTTCAGTGGCGAGGAGCGGGGTGAGGGGTGGATGCGGGCAGATAATCAGAAGGTTTTTGGGAACATTCGATAAACATTAGGATTCTCAGTCTTAATGTGAAGGCATACTTCGTGTTGCAGACAACTTTTGTTTTACTTACTATTCCTTTTTATTTCAAATAAACTTCGTTCCAAATAGGACTAGCATCAGTTCATAGATTTAAAAGCAAATCTTTACCACGTAAATAAATGTGTTTAGATAATCGAGATAACCATTGAACCTCTTGTATCGCACCGGAAATAACGTGCCTTATCTTTGCCCAAGTCTGAGAGCGTGGAGCGGCGAAGACGCGAGATACGAGTCTCGCGTCTCGCGGATTCACCATGCTCACAGGATACGCGTGACCTCACTATCTTTAAGAAAAATAAGAGACTACTCGAAGTCTGTATTCCGTTCAACCATTTTATAAGAGTGACGCGAGTGATTCAATTGAATGAGAAAGTCACAAACCCATTCTTTACCTCACGAGCGTAACCACTGACCACTCACGAATTACAGTAGGCTTCTCCTTTGACGCGGAAATTGAAATCGTATCGAATATACAAAGTTATAATGAGTTCCTTTAGATCTCCCGAACTTGTATCGCTTTGGAAACAATTACAAGTACAGGAAGAAGTCGTTCACAAGCGAGACGTTCATTATGTCTCAGGACTGCTTTTTGAATAGCAAAGATGGAAAAAACTTTGGTTCATCGTGTGGCTTAAGTGGTTTGGTACGACTGTCTGAATGCAATGACGAAGTAAAACATTTGATAAGCTGCCACCTGTCTAAAGAGGTTTTTTAAGTGAAAATGAGCTAATCTTGGCAAGGATTGGCCTATTTCACCTCGCTCAGGAGGATAAACAAAAAAATGTGGATTTTCTATAGGCATCGCTACACTCTGGGGAAGTTTTGGAGAAGTGCAAAGGTAACACGTCAGTATCCTGATCATGATGGTGTCAGGAAGTGTATCCAAGGCAGAGATGTAATTACCTTGCATATGTCTCAGGACGTTCAAAAGCTGTTTGGAGTTATTATTCCAGTTGAATCAGGTGGTCTTCAGTAACATTTTCTGTTATCTATTTTTGTCACGTGACATATCTGCTCGAAAAGAGAAGAAATTCTTTATTAGATGAAGGGTACTTAAGTACACATCACGTTGAAAAAAAATAGATCTATGTGTAAGTGCTTTTCATCACAGATGGAAATATGTACAAAGTTGCTCGGTTGATAATCAATAATGTTTTTGTAGAAGATCAAATCACCTGATAACGCAATCTACTTACTCATGCGTACGGTTCACAATTATTTGCGGTCAGTTTTCCTCAGTTTGTATGATTCTCATTAACCGATATGATTAAATTTGCAGACTAAAACACCCCTTATTTGATTAAGAATAATAAAAGTAAACAGTGCATGTCGGTTTTTAATTCCTGATGGATGCTACTGGGCTTTACTTTAACTGAGAAATTTGCAATCGCTTACCTCACTCACTGTGTCCCATGCCGTAAGAAGCACAAGAAAAAAGTTGATGATAGTGAGTCTTGGCTGAGACAAGAAGAATCAGAGAAGAATCTACGGTCCCCAGAAACGCCACTATTTAAACACGAGACAACTAAGGTAAATTGAATGAATTGTTATTTGTTTTATTTAAAACTATCGTTCAGATTACAAGATACGCGAAAAACTCTCCCACCGATTTTTTCCCACATTCTGTTAATCAAAAGTTTCAATAATTATAAAGGCTTTCTTGTTGATCGTCTTAATAGTAACAGTTTCCAGGATCCAAGGGGAGCAAAAGAGAGAACAATTTTCTGTGTAGCTAGGTAAGGCGACATGCCGGCTTTATACTTCTTCCGGCGTGATAACGATAATGATGACAACAATGGGCAAAAAGCACCGTCCGCTAATGATGACGATTATCATAGTTATTAACAATTCTCAGTTATAGTACTGAAAAAAATCTCAAGGGGTCCTTTGAGTCATCCTCTTAATCTCGCCAGAAGTCAAAGTTGCCTAAAATCATTCTAAGGTTCGTGCGATTTTACGACGAATTTTCAATTCCGGTGTGTTGCACGCGCGACTTTTGATAGAAAAAACCTACACGCGCCATAACTTAAAAGAACGTGTCAGCGGAATCAATAAAATCTCTACCACTTTGCATACATTCTTGGGAACAGAAAAAATTACTTAGAGCAATCATTCAAAGTATAGTGTTCATTCCGTGCAATGGGGCATAAATAAAAGGTTCTGGTGGAAAAGACATTTTATTTTATACCACTGATGACAAGCAAAAAGGTTATATGGGTGCCCCGGTTAAAAATATGTTGATAACTCTATTAATTAATACCAGTTCTAATTTAAAGGAGAAAGTTATGAGAATAAAATAAAAATTGTCTGTACCTCGAAGCATGCCTTCACTGTTTAGACTGATAGTCCTAAAGCTTTTTGAGCATGCATTCGAATATCTTATGACGATAAGCCCGCCAACCACCCCACCCCGCGCTATGCTATTTTCACTTAGCGGCTGGTCAGAGGTCACGTTTACGAGGTAAACAAACCGATCTATTCCTGATCACCGTTCTTGTCGATCGGAAAATCAAAATACCAGCGTGATATTTCCGCGAAGATGAAGCAGTTATGTTACTTGATTCGTACTTCATATTCGAGTCGAAGCTTGGGTGGCACAGGTTATTTCTTGCGGTGGAATCGACGAGGGGAATTCGAACACTAGTTGTAGTGTTTGAATTGTTGAAAGAAATGGTCGCATGAGGATTGTAAGTTTAACGAACAATTTCAAATTTTGCCGCTTGAATTGAAAGAAAAGTTCATTTGAATTGCTTTCGTATGTATTTCTGACGGTTTAAGATTAACCTGCTTGATTTATATCGGTTACGCTTCATGTTGACAAGTCCCTCAAAATGGCGGCCAAACTTGGAGATTGCCGAAAATTAGGTAAGTTCACGGAGTTATAAAGTTCTCGTAAAGGTCGGGCCGCAAAGTTTTTTTCTGTAGTTATCTTTTCTATGGCACCTACTTCCTAGCTATGTTAGTTGGATCAGTTAAGAACGCCTCACTTTTTCAAAAATTTACCTTGAATTTGATCGGTTTTGGCGTGTTTGATTTAGGCGAACCGATAAGGTGTCATTCAAGTCTTCCTGTTTCCTTGATTGACACGTGATGTTTACGAAAGTCGCCTCGATAGATAAGATAGAGTTAATATACATGGCTGTGGTATTTGTTTTTTGCTGAGTTCCGTAGTTTTTTGTAAATTGTCCTCTAAAGTTGTATGAAATTAAAGTCTTGAAAAGTGTCACAATAAGCCTTCGCTCGAGTGAAATTTAATTTCCGTAAAACTCTGAAAAATAAAGAGATCCGATCAAACTGATTGTGGTTTTAGTATAGGTACATGAATGTCTTACAACACACGAGAAACGAGCGAAATCCGTGTCTCAAGCAAAATCGACCGGACCGCTCTTACAGAGACACTCTCTTAATCACAAAGTAAAAAAAAAGCCTGTGCAATCCCGGTTATTTTCGACAGCTAACTAAAAATTTTTCAAATATCCAATGTCTGTTTTTGTATTTTATTGGACCCAGAAAAGTATAAAGACACGAAAAAACAGAACGAAGCCAGTATCGACCCCACTTTCCCGGAAAAAAAGGTTTTGAATTAAACAAAAAATGTTGTATGACAGCTTTAAATGATAGATCTTTAGGCCAAAAGTTGGTAAGTTTAATTGCCCTTCGGATGTATTATGACAGCTGCAACTCTTGCATGACTCTGATCTTCATTACCGTTGCCATAATGACCACAACGGAATACTTTTTTGAAGGCCTGTTTAAACTGCGGATTCATTATCCCATAGATGATTGGATTTACAACACTACTGGAGAACAACAAATACACAGCCACCTTAGCCACTTCACGTGGAATGTAGCCTCCATTAGCTATTATAAAAGCGCACAAGGCTATAGGAAACCATGTAATTAAAAAGAAACAAACCACTGTGAAACAAGTCTTCAAAACATCGATGTCAGTACGATGGAACCTTGGTGCGCCGACGCCATTTTTTGCAACATTAGCGTTGACATTATCTGTGCTTTCTTTCACCGTTTGGTAAATTTGCCAATAGAAGTAAAATATTGCAAACATTATCACGTCGAAAAACCCTGCAAGCAGAATGACAAAAGAAAAGTGTCCTTCCTTCCAGTTGAATGAGCACAGTAAAAAATGTGAGTCAAATTTTATTTTTCCCCATCCATACGATGGAGGTGTGGCGAATAGCACAGAAACCAGCCAGACGAAACCAAAGTACAACCAGGCAGCTCTTTTACTGGGGAAAAACTTGATATATAAGGTTCGCTTGACGACTTTCATGTATCTGTTCATGGCAATTAAGCCCATAGTGAGTAAGGAGGCCAAAACTATAGTTTGTTGTACCGATGCGGAGACTTCACACCATTGCTGGCTCAAATTCCATTTTCCCGAGCACACGCTCGTTATCCAGAACGGCATGTTAAGGGTTGCCATGATAATATCAGTCAGTGCGAGATTGCGAATGAGAATGTTGGGGATGGTTTGCATCTCAGAGTATTTATTTACAACATAAACAACCAGCACATTACCTAGTACGGAAGCGAGGCAAACCAGAATGGCAAAAGTTACTTCCAAAACAATTTCTGCTCTCGAGCGATACAGGGGATCTTGGGAAATTGTTTGAGACATCCTTATCTGTAATCCAAGCTGTAGTAAATATGAAAAGATAAATAAACAACAATCTCAATTTCGGGAAGAAAAAGCTATTACATGGATCTATCTGTGTACAACCTTCTGCTTTAGGCAAATTAAACTCTACAATAACCTTTTTTCATTTTTTTTGTTGAAACTGAGCCAACACTCAGCAGAGCTCGCAGTGCATAGCCTTCACTTTCCTCAATGGACCTGTACAATTTTAGGATTAACGTAAACGATAATCAACATAGTCATCCTTCAGGTATCTTCAATAAACATAATGCAACTTATTGCCTCAGAGAACGCCAAATGTTATATGATACTCACGATTTTCAATTTGCTGAATCTCTCAAACTCAGGGTAAGATCTGGATAAGATCTTTTTACCTGCCGCTGGGTTTATTTACAAGGATGCTGAAAATATCAAGCTATTGAATGTCAAGGGAATGATTGCTAAGATTTTCGCTTTGCGGCCGACTTATATGCGGTTTTATTGAATTCAAGAGAGCCATTACGACTAATTATCTTTATATTCACTTTCCTTATAATCTATTAGTGATTCTTTTGTATGAGGAGTAACTTTAGTGGTAGGAGAAAGGAAAGGCAAAAATAAAAAATCGAATTTCGTTTTTCCAGTAAAGGAAAATCTTTACCCTCTACTGTTAAAACAGTTGAAAGCCAGCAGAAGGAACGACGTCATTTCAGCTTTTGCCGTTTGTTACAGCCACCTAACTGAAGTCTTTGTTCCTCTCTAATCACGATTAGAGCTCCTTTGTTGTCCCAATCATATAAATCACTTTCTAACAAAAGCTTGCTTGTCAGTGCATCAGCTGTCCGTTTGACTGGAAAGAGCTTTGACTTTGAACAATAGACATAATAAAAGTAAAATGACTCAAAACATTTTGGACATTTGAGTCATTTTTATCTGGAGAGCATAGGAAATAGAGAGTCTCATTAGGGTTAACCAATAGCCGTAAAACGGCCTAAATTTAGCCGATTGGAGCAAAAATTTAGACATTTTAACTCACGGTCGAAAAAAATTTCACTTTCAAATAAGAAGAAAAAACAGTGACAACTATGCAATTACATTATCCACGCCCTAAAATGGCAAAAATTTCAACCGTTAGCCGTGAAAGCCATAGCACCTCATTGAGACCCTCGAAACAGAGTAAATTAATTTAAGTAAGCTTAGATGAACGATAATGATAGAGTTTTCTTCGTCTGCTATCAATAAAGGGAATAATTTAAAGGGAAAATATATATTGGTAAGGAGAAGACGAAGTTGGGTGTCGCCAGACTAAAACCAAATTTATCAAAACGATCAACCAAATCGAAGGAACATACCTTAATCGCTTAATGAAATAATCAAAGAGGTTTAATTACCACCGGTCATTTAGAGTAATAAATTTTCGGTAAAAACTCTTTAAACCTTTGCCACCTTAAACAGACAGCCAGTCTACTAACAGAGAGGAAATGATTCTGTAAGTCTTTTATCCAAAGTGATTTATTTGATTCGAGGGCAACAAAGGAGATATCGATGTAACCACTATCTTGAGAGAACAATATAGAGGCGAAGGTGGCTCAGGCGAACAGCAAACGATAAACATCGAGGTTTTTGCCTTTGCTGACTTTCAGCTGTTTGCACAGAAGAACAATACAGATTTATTTTATTGTAGAAACCAAAGTTCTTTTGTTCCTTCCGCTTTTTACTTTTTTTTTAATTTTCAAATCTGCTCGTCAGAGTAGCGAATGTAAGTCGTAGATGATTATGAGACAATACGAACTTGAAATAAATCACTAATAATGGCTCTCTTGTGTTAATGAGTTTTGAATTCACTAAAGTCGTACTAAAATCGACTTTCAAAGTTAAATCTTAGCAATCATTCCCTTCGCTAAAGTACTGACATACACGATTACGGTGTCTTTTAAGGTAAAGAAATGATCATTAGCGCTTTACAATGATTCTTCTACTTCAATCTAAGTATACCATGTAAAATTTAAATGATACTCACTAAAGAAATGAAAAACGCGCCGAGTGCATTGTTGAGTTCTATAAGCACGCAGGAATTCTATAAGATGACGTAGGCTGCGTGCTTTATATCTCAACAGTGCACTTGTGTGACGTAAGGCGCGTGCATATAATGAACTCGCTCTGACCAATAAAAATTCTGTTCTAAAACGGTTAAAGAAAACCTGATCAAAAAGGGAGTTCTTAAGATTGGGTTTAAAAGTTGTTAATGACTATGGGATAGCACGCAATTCTAAAAGGAACTATTTCACAAACATGGTGCAGCGGCATAAAAGGATCTAATACAAAGCGCACTTTACATTCAGATAGTGGTTTAAAATGATCCATTCAGGTACCAGACCAAGACTTGGCAATATTGCCGAAAATATCTGATAATGTTGACGATAGTGTATCGAATTTTAAATGAATCGATTTAATTTTCCCACTAAAGAAACTCCCCATCTGCTAAAACCCAAGGCATGTCTCCGTTTTTATCATTACCTATTATTTCGCAAACTACTATGATGAACACGTGTAACTGAAATACAAAACTATTTCTGCGACTGATGTTATCCCGGATGTTCTGTCGCGAAAAACAACACAAAAGCTATTTGGGTTGACACATCGTTACTGGCTTTTGACACTTTTGCGGCTCAAAGAATTAAATTCGGAAAAAACGTTTTTGCTAATAACTCAACTGCATTTCAATATTTTATTATAACGTTTTGCGGAAACTGTAATTAAAAAAATGAACTTTGTTTGAGGTGAAAAAAAATGTTGGCCCGCAAAGGTCTACCGTATCCTTCAAGTTCCGGATAATTGAGATCGCTTATTAGCTTTCCAAGCTACATTTTCAATGTGTACATTCCAAGTTAGGTTAGTGTCATAGTAAGTCCCAGCAACTTGGCGGTACTTACAACTTCTACTTCTTTCGTGTTGATAGGGATTTTTTAGTGTTTTAGCTGCCATATTTCGAGAAAGCTGCGACAAATAACTGGTATTGAGAGTCATGAAGGTTTTGCCGTTCATTCATCAACCTGACCGAGGGGCGCCAAAGGCGAGTGACGTGTAACCAGCTGATTGGCTATATCAACACAAGTGAAAAATACGATATTTTTAATTGCCAATATTTTTTTTCACCTCAAACAAAGTTTTTTGTATTGATGATAAATGATTTGGATGTAAACACATCACATTTATGGAAATTTGTTGATGACACTACAGCATCCGACGTTGTTCCGAAAGGGAATACCAGTAATGCACAGAGTATAGTTAACCAGGTTATTGAGTAGTCCCGTATAAATAGAGAACAACTCAACCCTGAAAAATGCAAGGAGCTCCAAATCTCATTTTCTCGGAATCCAGTTGAACTGGATGCAGTTGTTATCGACAGAAAAGAAGTAGAGGTTGTAAGTACCGCCAAGTTGCTGGGACTTACTACAAACGCTGACCTAAATTGGAATGCACACGTTGAAAATGCAGCTTGGAAAGCTATTAAGCGATTTTATTTCCTAGTACAGCTCAAACGCACGAAATTTTTGCCAACAGATCTAATTCTTTACTACAGTACGTGCATAAGGTCCGTGGTCGATTATGCCCTTCAGGTATTTTATAACGCCTTGCCGCAATATCCCATCAACGCGCTTGTTCGTATTGAGAGAAGGGCGATCTCAATCGTTTTACCCAGCACGAGCTACAATAATGAATGCGAAATCCTTGGCATAACACCAATGGTGCACCATATTGATTCATTATGTGATAAGCTTTTTCATAGCATCGCATCTAATAAAGACCATACGCTGAACCGCTTACTTCCGCCCTTACATAAGAATCCAAGGGTATAATATAAGAAAACATCGCCTTTATAATATGCCACATGTCCTCACCAATAGGCCAAAGAACTCTTTTATACTTGCAATGGCCGCAGAGCAAATCGAATTTTCTGGGTAAATTTTCATTAGTGGAACTTGTAACGACCATTGTAGGGTTATTTTCCAAATTATATATCATAGCCATAAGAAGTGTATTAAGGTCTTATTATAATGGTTACTAGATCTCTATGAAACATATTTAGTACCTATATTATACTTTAGTCATTATCGTAACTTTTTTAAGTCTTAGTAAGTAAACAATTGCGTAATTCAGCCTATGGGCTGCAATGTGACTTTAATAAACACTTACCTATCGACCAACTGGTGAGTACTCAAAATAAAATTAACCAAACTCTCTGAAGCGCAGAAAAAAAAGCGAGTGAGCACTTCCTGACTGACTTTTCCTTTGTCTCTGATTGGTCGAGAGGGAGGTGCAAATTTACGGGATTAATCACAGAGGAAAGTAAAAAAAAATTGATGTTGAAACTGAGCCAACACTCGGCAGAGCTCTCAGTGCAACGGCTTCACCTTCCTCGATGGACCTCTACAATTTCAAGATTAATAATAATAATATAATAATAATAAAGGTCTTTATTAAGAATTCATTGCGCAAACAGACGTGCAACAATTTACATGACGAAATAATGATTAACTGCAATTAAAAAGACATCTACCGATAAACACTGATTTAAAACGACTTGTCTGGACCTTAGGTAGAATATAATTATGCGACCTACTTCTCAACTGCCGTGTCCTCTGGGGAGGTAAAAGATCCCTCAAGGCAGTGTTCGTGGAAGAACAAATTTAAAGAATTTTCTCCATAGCCCTCTTTCAATAAACATAGTACAAGGTTATTGCTTCAGAGAACGCTCAAATAATACTCACGATTTTAATTCCCTGAATCTCTCAAAAACCTGGTTAAGATCTTTTTACCTGCCGATGGCTTTATTTTCAAGGATGCTCAAAACATCAAGCTCCTTCAGCAAAAGGGAATGATTGTTAAGATTTTCGTTTTACAGCCGACTTAAATACAATTTTATTGAATTAAAGAGAGCCATTATCACTAATTATCTTTAAACTCATTTCCCCCTTATTTCTTTATCAGTTATTCTTTTGCATGAGGAGTAAATGTAGTTGTCCAAAAAAAAAAAGCAAAAAAAAAAACAACTCTCGTTTTTTCATTAAAGGAAAATCTTTACCCTCTATTATGCAAACAGTAAAAGCCGCCGAAGGAACCAACGTCGTTTCAGCTTCTGCCCTTCGTTACAGCCACCTTATTAAAGTCTATGTTCCTCTCTGATTTTTATTATAACTCCGTCCCAATCACTTTATATCAAAAACTTGGAGAATCGCGCACCTTTTTCAGTGCATTAGCTGTTTTTTTTAATTGGAAAAAACTTTGACGTAAAGCAATAATAGGCATGATAGAATGAAAACGACTCAGAACATTTTGGATATTTGAGTCACAATAAAGGTGATTTATTTTGATCTGGACGGTATAGAAAATTTAGAGTCTCAATAGGGTTAACCGATAGACGTAAAGCGTTTGAAATTTCGTCGATTGGCGGAGAAGTTGACAAATTTTAACCGATATTCTTTAAAAAAAAGATGGCCTTAAACAAAATTATGTTGACAACGATGGAGTTATATTAACCTTCGAAACAATGTCGCTCAGAAAACAATGAATCAATTTAAGTGAGTTTGAACGATTAAAATAGAGTTTTCTTCGTCTTGTTATCAACTGTTTATTTGATAAAGGGAAAATATATCCATTGGCAAAAATAGATGAGTATAGGCACTTTGCAGTGGAGTGTCGTCTAACTAGAACCAAAGTTATCAAAACAATCAGCCAAAGCGAAGGAACATACCCTGATCGCTTAATGGAATAATCAACAAGGTTTAATTACCACTGGTCATTTAAATTAATAAATTTTCAGTAAAAACTCTTTAAACCTTTGTCACCTCAAACAGACAACTAGTCTACTGACAGAGAGGAAATGATGCCGTGAGTCGTTTATTTAAAGCGATTTACCTAAATCGGAGGCAACAAAGGAGATATCGATGTAACCACTATCCTGAGAGAACAATATAGGGACGAAGGTGGCTCAGGCGAACAGCAAACGGTAAACATCGAGGTTTTTTCGTTTGCCGGCTTTAAGCTGTTTGCGCAGAAGAATAATACAGATTTATTTTACAGTAAATACAAAAGTTCTCTTGTTCCTTTCGCTGTTTTTTTAATTTTCAAATCTGCTCGACAGAGTCGCGAACAACTAATAGATGATTATGTGGCAATACGAAGTTGAAATAAATCACAAATGGCTTTAGTTTCGAATACATTAAATCCGTGCTAAAGTCGACCTTCAAACGGAAATCTTAGCGATCATTCCCTTCGCTGAATTTGATAGACGATTACGGTTTCCGTTAACGAAAAGCCAGTAAAATTTGATGGGAAGAGTGTTCCGGATTCAGTGAACTAAAAAGTCGAGGGTATTGTGCGATGTTTGAGCATTCTCTGGAAGCGTCGACTTCGTATAATGTTTATCAAAGATTCCTTACGGGAACAATATGGAGAAAGTCCATGATAGCTATTACTCCTGGTATTGTACTTGTAAGGGTTTACTAAGCGGTGTAAGGGCGAACAACTGGGGAGCTTTCCTAGGTAATGGCTCAGTTCCACGAAAAAAATCTATTGTACGGATGGGGAAAAAAGAACTTCGACTCAAACGCCTTTGTTTGTAATGTCAACTACTGGGAAGGACACTTATTTCGTCATATTGATTACAGGGATCCTCAAAGTTATGACTTGTGCGGCACTTCACTACTATTGGAAAATTTATCAAAAGGTGAAAGAAAGCATGTATTAGTAAAGTCAACGCCAATGTACGCGTGCGTATGTATGTACGTATGCGAGATGGTGTGGCGCACCAAGGTTCCATTGTACTGACAACCACGTCTCGAAGAGTTGTTTCATGATGGTTTGTTTCTTTTTAGTTACGTGTGGTCCCCCAACCACAAGCGCTTTTATAATCACTGCTGGAGGGTATATTCCACATGAGGTGCCTAGGGTAACAATGTATTTGATGTTCTCCAGCAGTGTTGTAAATCCAATCATATATGAGATAATGAATACACCGTTTAAAATGTGCTTTACAACAGAACAGAGCACAGTCAAGGCTTCTCTATTTCAGTATTAATTGAGCAGTTTTCATTGAAATGTATCTGTCGCTCAACTTTTCAGCCTTTGGCAAGTGCCGAGGAAATTAAAACTTACTCAGAGTAAAAGCGCCATAGAAATGAAAAGTAATGCAGTTGCTAAGTAACCATTTCGGTGGTGAAGAGCGCGAGAGACTACTTTAATAACTGTTGCCTTAGAAACGGTCAGGAAAAAAAGAAACGCGATGTATGATAAGTATAAACTGATTTTAAAAAATCGTTTAAAAGCTCTTTAAATAGTTTCGAGAAATTATTATTAATGTTTGACGCCATAACTTCTATAAGAGGCATATGCTAATTTTATTGCGATAGAATCGCTGTTTAAGTGCAAACAACCTGTTAGGAACAAAAAGATTTATCCGCGGATTTTGAATCGATAGATTTATGTCACCCTGAAAAATTTCTGCCGTAATGCTTTCAATATTCCGCCTAAAATCTGTAATTTTTCATAAAGATAGTTAGATTAAAATAAATTCTTGATGTTAGTTTGGAATTGAAGCTTTATCGTTAAGTAGACGTGGGAGTTAGTTTGTTTTTTAAATGCAAATGTATGCAAATATTTTTTTGTTAAAAAAGCCTCGTCGCTCATTTGACATCGGAAGTGGATGCTGGCGGAAGCATAGGGTAATAGCAGCATTTTAGGTAATCCTTACTTTGTAACGTTTTTCTATTATTTCTTGAAACTGAACAAAGCGACAACGTTTTGCTAAATTTGTTTAAACTGATCTTCTGAACAATGAAAAATTAACTGACTTGGCCTTCGTTGAAACATATAAGCGTGATATTCATGGCAATATCCCATAGTTTGTTTTGATAAGTGTTTTACCTCTTTGAACTTAAGTCTGGACTTAAAAACTTCTATTTGCTGCTCAAATTATCCTAAATTCTACTTTAAAAGGGTTGGAGAATCTTTGTTCTCAACTGACACGAAGATAATCTTGACAAAAAGCCCTCGAGTTCATGTAAATTTTCCTTCGCGTTTGACTGATCATTTTGACGTAGAGCTGTAATGTTTGCCATTTCTTCCGTTAGGGTTTCAGCGGCCGATAATATCGTTTCGGTGATAGAATTTGTTTTGAATCTTATAGGACAGAATTTTCAATTTCGACCGCCGATTCAGAGTTGCAATTACGCCAGATGAACCAAATATATTGAGTTTATGAAATGATAACATTGATGTGATTTCGTTCATATGGCTTGGAAGTATTCTTGCCCCGGCTGAACAGTGTTGCAAAATAAATTGATGTTCCTTAGGCATTATTTTAGGACAATAATTATTTTCCTCTTGAATTGATTTTGATTTACCAGTTTAAAAGCTAGCATAAGAGTTTAAAGTGGTTTTATATTGTCTCTGAGTTTTAATCGCCGAGGACACATGACTTAGAACGGAATATTGCTCTGCCGTGATAAGTCTGTTTTGGCGTATTTGACAGACTGACAAGTCTGATGTGTGTTTAAAGTTGACAATGAATGCAAATGACTTTAACTTGTTTAAACAGGCAGCTCATGGAAATCGCAATGGCTATCAACCTATTCGTGAAGAATTGATCTTCTTCTTCTATGATGCAATTGCAGTACGACAAACATGGAGTTCTGAAGCTGAGTCTGTCAAATCCTAAGGCGCAAGTTTTGTTTCCAACCGGTCATTACACTTACGCTTTTGGAAACACGCCAGGGATAAATTTAGCAGAGTACTTCAGAACGTCCAAGAGTGATGAAAGTCTTGATTTTTTATTGCTTGGTACAGGAGACATTCGAAACCTCCTGTTCACAGTTTCAGAGCTTTACCAACGACTACAATCACAAATCCCAGCTTCGCTTCACTTTAACTTGAATGATCATGATCCGTCAATAATCGCTCGAGATGTTATCATCCTAGAGACTGTGCGATCGATCGACCCAAATTGTGACTTCGATGTGGATTTTTTGTGGAATTTATGGTATAACCTTTCACTTTCTAGCAACGAATTAAAGCGATTGCAAACGATTCTGCAGACACTTTCATCACCTAAAGAAGATGACGTTAAGTCGCAGTTTGGGTCTGTCACCTTGTTTACAAAGTGTCTACGAATTTGGAAAGACTGGCTTCACTTAGAACTGGATATTGATAATGTATCGCTTCAACGGCGAAGATTGATGGTGACAGGGCTAAATTTGGCACAACAGGAAACCCAGAATGCTCAACAGGACCACTTTAATTTTATAACAGCAGTAACCTCATTGACAAACACAACAGTTAAACAGCTATTTACGCCGACAGATGAACACAAGCTTGGTCGCAAATGCCTTCATGAGCGTGGCTTTGTTTATAAAGAAATCTATTCATATTTTTTGAGCGGTGTTACACCGGAAGTTCAAAACAGTCCTAAAGTAAACCCAACTCTTATTCGCCCATTTGAGCACAAATGGAAAGTGCATTATGGGAGCTGTCCGTTTTCCGGTTTTATTCCAATTGATAGGTAAGTGGTTCCTTTGGTAAATTTTGAGAGGGATGACAATGTTCGAACTCGATCTCTTTACTCGACAACTGAGCCGGAGTTTACTTTTTATTTCATTTTCCGATTTACGCGTACGCATTGCTGATCCTAGCACTGAGTTCGTAAGACGCTTGTCACATATAAACAAACTGATCCTCAAGCTCACTGTTGAGTACTCAGTAACTCGTCGATAGAGCATCGGAGCACGAAATCTGAAGGGCAGGGGTTCGATACTTCGTAGGGCACTAAGATTTTTCTTTGCTCTACACACGTGAAAAGACGAACAACTCTCTCGTTACGTTTTAAAATTCGTGGCTACGCGAAGCGTACAAACGAGTTTTAAGTTGTAGGTGTTAAATAGATGTATTAATGGATGAATAACTTTCATCTACAATACAATAAACAGCGTCTTTTAAAATTGATTCAATTATTTTAATCAATGTATCATGTCTAAATACATATATATCTATATCTTTTTTTTTGGTTGTTTGTTTATTTTTTTCATCACAGGCATAAGCTCGAAATTAAGAAATGCATAACAAAAGTTTGTAAGGAAAAACTCAAGGAGTTGGTGAAACATTTCCAAGGCTTCGTTAGAAGTAAAACGAAACATCTTCCAATACAGGTGCACATTAATGAAATGATATCAAGGTTATTGCCATGTACCAATGCTTTCCTTACATTATGTATGCAGAACTCTTGGTTTGTTTTAGTTCCGTTTACTTATGGTCCCGGTCAGACAATCCATTTTGTAACCTCCTGATAATTCCCTATTGAACTTTGCACCCTCATCAATCTGATTGGTTATGAATGACCTTATCACTCTAAGGACAAATGAAATACTTACTCTCTTCCCGGCAACACGAATAACAACCGAAGTTTATTCCTTAGCGAGGTTGTAAGTGACTTGTTGACATCACGTCCTTGCACACGGTCGCCTCAAAAGGCGACATCGCCTGGTGCACTTAGCGATAATCAATGATGAAATTCTAAATTTTGTTTCAAGTATAGAATGGTAAGTAATCCATTCTGTAAAAATGGCCCTTTGTGTTTCGACGTTTCACCTTTCCGTTTTCTTCTGTTAAGAGTATAATAAAAATGAAAGGAAAAAAGAACTTTGCACACTCGTTATTTTTAGGTGACATTTTGGGAGGGAGACGCCCTGGACCTGTGTCGCAATGGTCTTCCAAAGGATGCCGTCTTCGATATAATCGACACAAGTAACCTCAGTGACCATGTTGGATTATTGAACATTCTAGTATGTTGCACAGACAGATTGAAAGAGTAAGTTGTTCCTGAACTCGATCTGATAAATGTGCGTATGTTTTCGGTCCAAAGTCTTTTTTTAATCCTATTTAAATTCAAATTTTGTTCTCTGACCGAGAGATTTTTTGAAATGAAGGCCAGATCAGTCCCAGTTGTTTACATCCACCATGCTATGGAGAGCTTCCGGTCTATCCAGTCTTCAGGAATACTTAGAGTCGAGCCTTGGAGTACGACAGAGTTTGTTTCCCACTGTTCTCGGGCTCAAACTTGCGGAGGACTTAGATCTCGGAAGGAGGTATGTTATAACCTAATCTGGCTTTACCACTTTCCTGCTCACTATGCCAGTCCGCCTTTATGTTTCCTCACTTGTACTTTGTTAAATCTGTACTTGAGGCAAGTAGCCCACCCAGCTGGCGTTTATCCTGGTTTCCATTACATGAAGTGGCTAGGAGTATTAATATTCTCCACTGGGTGGAATGCCTGTCCACCATCGGGCTTCCCTGATCTTCCGCCGGTATCCTCTCTTGGTTGGAGAGAAACACCATGTGAGAAAAGAGCTTGCTTAAGAACGCAACACAATGATCCGTGTAGGTCTCGAACCCAGACTTCTCGATCGGAGTACAGCACGCTAACCATAAGACCACCGCGACCCCCACCCTGCGCACAGTTGTTTTCTATATGTCTATTTGTTTGTTTTTTCTTCTTCTTCTTCTTCCCATCTATCTTTTAATTTTGTTAACTGGCACCAGCTTAAGTCATTAGGGCACACAGTCCCTTCTCCATGGACAGTAAGTACCTTAGTTAGATGGAAACTTTCACCGACCGGTAAATTCGGCCTTTTAGAGAGGTCATTGTTAACTTAGCCATGTTATCAATAATCGTTTGTTATTTTCAGTGACATAATGACTCTGAATGAAAGTCGAAGAATAGAAGATCGAATGGTTTGGGTAAAAACCGAACGCGAAAGTTCGCCGATCACTCTACGTAAGTCCTTTAAGGTATAATTTAAAGGGGAATCCCTTTCAGCTGGTCTCTCGAGAATAACCGTCTCCATTATTAGTTCAGATGACTCCGAATCATCTAAAGACTACTGCAAAATGCAAAGAAATACATTCCACTCAACCCAAACTTCCTCCTTTCTCTAAAATATTACTTCAGCGTTGCAGGGGCTCCACTAATTCACCTTCTCTTATTCCAACCAAAAGTCGATGAAGAGGTCTAACTTCTCATGCACTTTGATACAATCAAAGATGCTGAGACAATGTTATTTCTCCTCAGTTCGTTCCCCAGATGTTCTCTCTGCACTTAAGTCAGTGGCAGCCAGATGCTTTAGACTCCCTTCTGCTAATGAACGTTGTCTGCAACTAAGTGGCGTGACCCTCTCCTCCCCTATGACATTTTTCATGGCGTTTTTGCTACTTGCAGTAACTTTCGAGGAGAAAGGTAAGTTGGGATTACTTATAAAAGGACAAAACAAGAGAGTTTTCCAATCAGGAGCCATTCTTTGAGAGAAATGTTTACACCTTTGCCCCGATATATTTCAAACTAAGATAGGCTGTTAACAAATGGTTTATTCAGCTTACATCTTCTTTATACCTTTTTTCGATTGAAAATCACTTGAAGTTGTTGGCGGCTCTGTATTCATGAAAAACAAATTTATTTGCCTTACTTACGAGCTTGAGTTGGCCTCTTTTTCTCATCGATTATCACACAGACAACTATTTGCATATCTCTGATCCGAGCAGTATGCCGCATCAATTTTACATATGATCAGAACCAACTTTGCAACTTATTGTCTGCAATTCAGTACTGAGGCCCTCAATTGGTGCGCAGTTAGTCATACCTTCAAATCTATTCCCGACTCAGATTATCTGTCTTTTTTTCGCCTTTGCAGCTGCGTTTATTCTGTTTTTATTTTTTCCCTATGTTACAGCCGAACAGGTTCTTTGCTTTATCGAAGAATGCTTACCATCCGTAAGACTTTTTAAAAAGCGAACTTTCAGTAAGCTTTGCTGCCTTTCGTGGAATGTTCTCAAGTGTTTGGCTGGAGTATGCCCAGGTAAAACTGTTTTCAAATGTTATACTTTATATTCCTTGATATGTTGAAAAGGATCAAGGTCTTAGCTTTAGGTTTTTCGCAGGCACGGTTCTCAAAGCAGAAGTTCGTGTCACGTTTCCAATCAGTTCTCTGTCACGCAACACCCCAGTCATGCAAGCTGTCTTGTTTGAGGATCCAACCGATGCGAGGTTTCTTCAAGTGTGGCCTCTTTCACAGGTGAGAAGGAAATGCGTTTTGATTCGAATAACAACTTAGTATTTTAATAAAATTTTCTTTTTCTGGACTAGTTGGAGCAGAGGACATTTCACCGCCCTGTGCATTTGTTTTACAACAATGTGCGCTACGATGTTGACCAGGGAACTGTAAGCTTGTTAATGCTTGAAGCGGATTGGAAAGCTCTTCATGAAGAAACGGTTCTTATTTTGATAAGTTCTTCTGTCAACTGCACTTCACAAGCTGTAAAATTGAAACCTGAAACAAGAAGCTCCACGAAAACTTCTTGCTGTTTCAGGAATGAAACAGTCATGATGACAAGCAAAACGGATCACGAAATGGTAGAGTTAAGTCAAGCAAAAAGACGTATGCGCAAATCCCGTAGGTCGAAAAAGAACTTGTCCTGTGTCAGAATTAGCTGCGTCAGTGGTCACGTGGGCAACGGACTCCAAAAGTATGACAGCTGCTACCGTCTTGAGATCCTCTCCAGTCAAGATATTATCATTCAAAACCCTGACCACGTGCACAAGAGTACAGACTGCTTAGTGGCTGAAGAGAGGCAAAAGAAAGCGCCTTCGAGTCTCGTCCCATCAGATATCGATTCTCCGTTTGATCAGTTAGAAGATGAAGTTTCACCAGAGACAAAAAACTCTGATGTTGTCATTATTCATAATGATGGTCACGCAACCGAAGACGACAGTGAAAACGAGCTCCTATCGACAACCGTGGAGCGAGTGGATGACATTACACAATTCGGCCTGGGGTTACCTGATGTGACATTGGTGTCGCGAGAGGTTTTAAAAACAGACCAGCTTGAGGTGGGAAGATCTACTTTTTATTTATTTCTTTTACTGATCTATTTACTATGTTTTCAACGAGCGAATTTCATGACATGAACAATTTCTAGCAGTTATTGGGGAGAAATTTCGGTTGGTCGGTCGGCTGGTTGGTCGATTCCTGTATACATCCGGAAATTTTCTTCACATTGTAGTATTGAAACGCTGAAAATCGTATGACCATCGCGGGCTCAAAAGGTTTTTCCTCAGTGTCAGTGAAAGTGGAGAGTATTTATCACCACTTCGGTGAATATTTGTTAGTTATCGATGTGGGCTTATGGGCACTGATAGGTGGAGTTTTCGAAAATATGCCTAACATGTTAGCCGGCTGTGCCAGAAGTTCGCCGTAACCATAACATCTTGTAATTCCATACTCCTCTACCCTTTGATTTCTTCTATAGCTAATTGTGGTGATAATCTTTCTTTTTGATATCGCTATACTTTTTAAACACAGCTATTGGCTTTGGAAGAACATGCCATGTGCTACAATGCAGACATTCTGATTCTCAGAACAGCGGACATAACAGGTCCTAAAGTAGAATATTACCCGACGGACTTGCCCACTGCAGTGGAAATCTCTACTGACTGTCAAGGGTAAATGCAATCTTCCCAAATCGAAAAGCTATCTGATAAAGGTTTCCTGTTGTGGACAACATTTCTGTTCAGTTGGTCAGTCAGTCAGTCAGTCAGCCAGTCATTTAGTCAGTCAAGTACAAAGTCAGTCGGTCCGTCAGGAACACTGAAAGGGCATTGCCAGAGTTTAGCCAAGGGTTCCAATAATGTTTTTGAAAAGTGGCGACCGATGGTGTAATAGACCGCTGCACCCGATATGACAAAACACAAACACGATAGCGTACGCTAAACAGACGGCAGAAAGAACGCCGGTGGCTGGCTTTTATTGAAACCCCTTTTTTTAGTTGTGGGTGGAGGGATTTTGGTGGTGCCACAATAAAACTTGCATGACTCCCATAAGGCTCCGTAATATTCTTTGGACCCTTCATGTGTAGTTAATAGGCCATTTTACAGTTGTGTACTTAGTTGCCAAGTCTTTGATTTGGAGTGAGGCTGAAGGTGACCTTGTTGCGATTGAAACCAGTATCTAGTTAGCATGATAACAAAGTAATTTGCATTTTAAAAGCAGCAAGGTTTGTATCATAACAAGGTCACCCTTAGCCTCATTCTTGTTCAAAGGCTTGGTAACCAAGCACACAACTGTAACATGGACTAATGGCAGTCAATTTTCTAGAGTCCCCCCTCCCCCTCTTTATATTCTGTTGGCGATAACTGATTCCCCCCTCAGTTCCCACTGAGAACTATGTGATCTCCCAAAAATCCCCCGCCCCCTACGGTAAGACTTAAACGATCATATTTTCCTTAACTTTAAGGAAACCCCTACGACTTCATTTTGCTGCACCCGTGGACGGGAGGACATCTAAAGTTCAGCTATTAAAGGATAAAAAGAGGCTTAGATGCCATTTTCCTAAGAGTGACCTGGGTGTGTATGGACCAGTTTGTATCAAGCGAATTCCGTACCTGGACTTTTCAAATCTTCCAATATGGACTTCAAGAGAAGATCTCAAGTATGGCTAGCAACTATATATGTATCCGTATACTTAACAGCTGCAATTACTCTTTCAGTTCTATTACCCACAGTCTTGTTAACGATATATTTCTTTCAAATTTACGTCAGGAAGGAAAACTATTCAAAAGAGATAACAAAAACCTTTGTTGGAGTAACTTGAATGCCCACTACAGACGCCCTACCTATCAAAGACCTCTTTTCAAATCATCTTCTCCATCAAATTTCGTCCTAAATATCTAAACATCCTTGCTGCGTGAATGTTGCAGGCCTCTCTTTCTGCAATGATTTGTTTCATCGCAAGGATTTTAGGGGACCTCTTATCATCTCCAAACAAACTATGATTTTAAAATATCATAGTGAACAAATATTTTTGCTTAGAGGCCAGAATGTCCGTTTAAAGGTGAGGAACGAAAAGGAAGTTTTTTGCCGGTCATATTCAGCCGTTTACATCTTTTTTTTTTCTTTTTTGTTGCAGTATCTTAATGGATTTTTATCCTATGGATGAGGACAGAGCGGCTCCACAAGACAGAAAACCCTTTGAAAATTTGCAAAATGCTTTGCAATGTGTGGTCAGGTCGTTTGTTGAATCTCCCCAGGTAATGAATAATACGAATTCCCTTTCGCTTCCCCGTTTTCTTGCCCATTTTCTTACATAAACGTTTTTTTTAACCTTTTTGTTATGTTGAGAAGTTCTCATTAATGTTACAAAACTGCCCTGCGCATATAACTGGAGGGTTTCAAAACTGAAATAAACAGGACAGTTTTGTTAAGCTTTCTGCTGAGATGAAAGCTCCGTGGAATCTATTACAATTAATGCTTAGTAAAGATCCAGTAACAATGATAGCTCAAAAGTGTGCAACTGAGTTAATCGCTCGAAGTCTGGTCTAGGGAACCAGGGATCTAAAACCTGAACTTACCCAGGTTTTTGCATGAGTACACACAACACATTTATTCTCCCAAAATTCGTATATATCACAAATTACTTTTTTTTTTCCTATTGCTCATAAATTAAATAAGAACATTTTCCTAATTTTCGTGGTTTTTGAATACCACTGTTAACCAGCAATCACTCCTCCCGAAGCTCTGTGAATGCAAATAGGAAAAGCCATGTTGTCCATAATACCCTGACCTAAACTAATGACTTATTGGACAATAGTCGGATATGTGCGTGTGAAGGCCGACAATACACTACCAGAGAAAATAATGCCCCCATTATTTCCTCTTGTACACCTATCAAACGTGATTTCAAGTCTTTGCTTTGGTCTCAATCTGTAGGAAAATAATTGTTTCACAATTCACGAGCCACGTGATGCAGGAGAAGATTGTCCGCCAAACTTCACCATTGTCGTGCAAAACATTTACTGTCACCAACAGGTCCCACTGGCGAAAGTTCTCTTCTGTGACCATAGAGAGATACCCTTTCCCTTAGAGGGCAACGGAACTGCTACTACAGCTACTACTTTAAAATACAAAGAGCTTTTACAACAAGTGATGGCGGGCAGAAAGGAAAGTCCCATGGTGCAGGTCACAAAAGAGGTAACAAACTGAAACAAATTAAGTGTGCCGTGGTTTCAACTCTGAATTTGAATAGCTGAAGGGAGAATAGCTGTTTTTTTTTTCTCGTTAGCATTTAACCCTTCGTGTCAAAAGTCTTGTGTTCGAACCTGGCCGAGTGTTATGCTACTGGGCAAGTAACGTAACTCTCTTAGTGCCTGCCCATCAGGATGGTTACCAAGCCGGAAAAATGTCAAGGAAATCTAAGCATATCTCCGGGTAAAGACCCTAATTAAACTGTCATGCCATAATGAAAGCGTAGCAATACTCTAAGAAATCATTCATTTACAAAAATCGGGATAAGCCTCTGAAGCTACGCGAATTAAAGCATATCTTGCTGCCTTTCAACAAAGGTCATAGTATTGCTTAGCTTTATCCCCCAGTCTCCTCCGCCCCTGCACTTAGTATAACCTATGAAACGATATTTCCTCTTTTGTAGGGTCAAGTTCTATTGAAAAGACTACTGCATTCTAATGCAAAACGTTTGAAGCAAACTGCCACACATGACCCAGTATGGATGGACTCATTCCTGCAGCTGAGATTCAGCAGCGATAATATTTGCTATGACATTCTGGAATGAATTCACAAGAGATATTTCTAAGTAAACCTAGTTCAGACTTGATAGTTTTCAACAATTTGCGGACCAGTTGAAAACTTTGGTGACGCATTATTGCAATGAACTACTGCGAACTTGATATTTTTAAAATCATTTGTGCGATGGAAATGTCAGCATAGTTAAAATTTTGCTGTTTTGAAACTTAACAACATAGTTGTTCTTGACTTCTTTAATCATATAATTTTTTTAATGGAATGGTCTCAGCAAATAATTATTTATTGCTGGTTTGGCTTTTAATACTGAATACTAAATTACTTGATCATGATCAAGTCTTGTCTTTCCACTTTTGAAATAAAATGTCCTTGGATTTGGGGTTATCACGTGCATTAGTTCTTGTCTGTAGCGATTTGTTTGGCCGGGCGAACGGAAAATGTAAACATTGCGCCTTTCCAAGAGATTGCCACCTACAATCATCTCATGGCTTTCCATAATTAAATAGTCATACCATAAATATGCGCATTCAGTACTCATTCCTTGCTTACGACTTTTGTGTTACAGAAAGCAAAGACAACACTTATTTTCCACATCTATTTGGTTTTTTTGGTATGTTCTAGCAAAATATTTGTGGCTATTATCTTACGAATTTTCCTTACATTCTGCAAAGGTACATTTCTCTCAAGTTTTACGTTTCCTCCATGATTTTGTCCACTTCTTCCCAATCAATGTGACTTCTGAGACTGCCACTACTCTCCGACATATTTCCCACGGCCTCGTCCACTTCGGCCTGGAATAACAATACCAATTAGACAAATAAGAACTGCTTAAAATTCAACTCAAGCTTTGACTCAATTTGTTTCCACTAAGCTCAGCGATTGGCTGAGACGAAACTCAGTCATCCTGTTTTCACGCGCTTGGAAAGGACCGATCTTCTGAGGACGAGACCAAATTTTAAATGGTTCTCTTGAACAGGCCTATAATTTTCATATAAAATCGCCTACTTTAAATAAACCAACTTCAACATATTTCCACGGAATAAGGAAAGGAATAGCATTGTCGTTAATGGCCGATCATATTTCTGATCGTTCGGGTGATGGTTTTCTTTAAAATGATCGATTAAAAGAGACAGTGACTGATATTGTGACGATCAAAATGAGCAGAAGCCATCCCCAGCTTATCTTGTGGGCCAAGTAGACAAGTTACTAACTCCTCCAATTTCTAAGAATTGAAGACGTTTAACAACTATCTCACAACTTACCAAGAGCTGTGCAACATCCTCGGACGTGCGCATGCTCTCTCTAGTATTCCACGGGCTGACGTCATCATCAAATTCTGACAATGTTCTTCCGCCGGTGGGAACCGCAGGCTCAGTATTCCGAGGTGTGTCGATCTGATATTCACTACTTCGCCAGTTATCTAGAAAGGAGAGATGAATCAAAGGAAATACGAGGAATAAGCTACCAAACCGCGAGATAGATGTGTGTAGCCACGAAAATAAATGCACAGTCAGGGAATCTTCTTTCAAAGAAGAAGAGGAAAACAAAGTTGGAATGACTCTACGTTAATTTTTTCATTCACCATCTGGTACGGAAGTCTAAATTCTCAGTCTTTAAGGACTGACGAGTAACGAGTGGCTTCTGCACGGGCTAGTCCAACAAAATTTGGAAGGCGAGGTGACTTCTTAGTTAGAGCGCTCGACCCTGGATGTCAGTGCCCGTTCGAGTGGTGATTTCTTGACCCGCAGAAACTCTCACAGTGCTGTTCTCCACCCACGGATGTAAATGGGTGTCAGTGAATTTTCAGGAAAACCTAATTCATGCTGGAAGTAGGGAGGGGAGAGGGAGTGTCAACAATGATGGAAAAAATCCCATCCAACAAGAGGATAGTAGTAGCAAAACTCCTGATCGTCACATGCAATGGGGGATAGGACAAGCTCAGGCGGTGTCAGCCACAACCTGGTGTGCGCTATGTCGCCTGAGAAAATATTGCATATTTACCTTTTTCGATGCCGGAATACCCTCGGGTCGGTCTTGCGAAATCACTCCTCTGAGGCTGAAAAAAAGAGAAACGAATTTTCTTTCCATTCTTCTTATGGACCTCATACTATCAAGTTATTTATTCCGAAAAAAAAGATCCCTTCAAAATCATTTGATTGTGTAGTTTGATCGTCTAGATGAGCGTATCCCAAGAAGAACTGAGGTCATCGACAGTGACTGATGTTTCGACAACCTAAACAAAGTAATCCTCAAAATCGACTCTGACCGCTGACACTATTGCGCGTGGGTTGATCAAGAAGTAATTTACCGAAAAAAGAATAAGTGTTTTCTTAATTAAAGTTTCGTCGTCCTTCCCCCACTCCACTTTAAAAAACTCCTGGATCCATCTCTAGGTCAGTTGTTATTATTGACAAAAGAACTTTCCGGGACAACTCTCACGCGGACATTCAAAACCACACGATCAACCGTTACTCCTATATTCAAATAATTCACATATTTTACTGTACCTTAGCATCAGCGCGCCAGTTAACATCGGACAACAACTCCCTCAGTTCATCATCACCTTCTAGCAAGCTTTCGATTCCCTCAAGCCTCTCGTGATCCATGGTGGAGCCATCATCTGGAATGTCTTCTATTAGACGATCTATCTCGGCTAACGTTCTAACCCCAGGGAGGAGATGGTCAGTCTGGCGTGTCCTGGAGAAAGTTCTTCCCAAGTGATCTGTGCCTCGAGGCTGATGCGAAAAGCCATACCCACCTATCCCCTCAAGGGGAAGCTTGCGCCTAGATGCCTCTCTAGCTTTAACCCTCTTTGGTTGATTCTTTGCGAAACTCCGATACGTTTGTATCGTCACAAATTCGGCGCCAGTCGGAGAATTCGAGCGCCAAAAATCGTCCTCAGCAGGTAGATTTTCTTTGACCAATCTACCACTTTTAACGTCAATACTTCCTTCTAGCAGATCCGAAAGGTTTTCCTGAACTGAAACAGATGGGCTGCTTGTCTGTAAAAAATCACGACGAGAAGTATTTTGAGATCTAACTGAAACCTGAGCTTTCCTCGAGAACTCTTCAGGATGCGGCGAATCAACGAGAGATTGTTTTTCCTGCATACGATTTTCTTTCTTGTTCACTGGTTTCTCCACGAAATCTTGTCGCACCCGTTTACCTCTAGACTTTGCTTTCGGTAAATTTTTGTATCGATCACTTGTCCGCTTCTTTTTCTCCGCAAGTGAAGTTGCGTAGCGCGTGTTCACGCTGCCTGCGTATCGAAGGTTTGGTTTACGATCCGTCGGCTTGGGAACTGGCTCGGCTAGCATCTCAGAGAGAAGATTGGACGCCGATTCGATCCTTTGTTTTTTATACTGGTCTTCGTTTTTCCTGTGAATTAATTTTAAAATATGGGTGAGGGCGAAAACTTCTGGGCTGGTTCGTTCAAAATTCCCAGATTGATATATTTGGGATGCTACTCCAATTTTTTAACACAAAACCAAAAAAACAAAAATGCAGTATAGTCTAAATAGGGTGAAGGCAACAGTTCAGATGCGATTACTGTTAGACGTCTTGGGAAAGGGTTCCAGGGATTTCTGTCGAAGATTATAGCCAAAGATTAGTGACCAATTTTGACCCTTTTTTTTTTAAGTATTTCATGAAAATTTTTCATCTTCTATATATTTAACTCCCCACCGACCCACCAGCAATCAGTTGAAAAAAAGAAAAAAAAAAGGCCTGAAAACCACACAACTTGAGTCCTAATGTACACTTCTATTGAAGAGGAAATCCAAAGGATGTGTAACAAATCGCTTTTAGAAAACCTGCCTTACAATCGTAACAAACTAACTTCATTCAAAACTTGACAGTTGTGAAATTCCACTTGTGCCACTATCAAGGTTAATGCGAGACAAAGAGCCAAGAAGAATAAAAGACAATGAATCGATTTCTTACCTGCGTTTCGCGCTTCTCTCCTTGTCCATCAACTTAATCTTTTTAAAACCTGTAGAGCCCTGGGAACGAGAAATATGTAAATATGGTTCAAATACTACAGGGTTTAATACTTGCACAGACATTTAAGCCCAGTCTTTCTCGCAGCCGTTCTTTAGCGCGTTCTCTAAGGAAGCGTTGCGTGACATCTCAAGGAACGGCTGCGAGAGAGACTCGCATACACCACAGAAAAAAGTTGCAGTCTGCATTCAAGACTGATTAAGTTGGCTACCGGAACGTATCCGGTTTCGGCTTGTAATGCTCGATAACCAGCTGCTGTTCAGGAAATTAGCCCACGCTCATCCTGCCGACGACTTCTTTCTCGGGTCAAGTATCCCGAGAAAGGCCCCCATCCCCTGCATTTCGTCAGGCGACCTTAACAGTTTGTCGGTACCCATTTGTAACCCTGGGAGAGTATATGCACTGTTAGGGTAAAAAGTCTCGTATGAGACCACAAAACAAAAAGACCTTTCGATCCCGTGACCAGGATACTCAAGCACTGCATATTTGCAGTGTGACAGTAAAAATATGTAAAAAGATGTAGCCGGGGAAGGTCACCTCCAGAAAGATCCTCAATTGCTTTCGTTCGCCGCGTTCTCAACACAATAACAAGTCGTTTATAGGTACCTGAGTAGGAGACAAAAATGGTTGGTATTCCTGCGCTCTCAGCTCTTCCTGCCGACCTCTCCACTCCGCTTTTCTCTCTGAACGTTTTTGGTTCATCCATTCTTTCAGGTGTTGCCTGGCATCGGGGCTGGGGTCCCTGCTACAAGAGGTAACATTCATAACATTAGAAATAACAATAATAAAAAAATAATAATAATAATAACAATAATAATAATAATAATAATAATAATTACAATAAGAACAAATAGTTATAATCTGGCTTGATTTCCTTAATATATTTCCAAGGATAGTTAAAGATTTTACAGACGACGATGATTACCAATGATGAATACAGGCGAAATTTTTAAAGAAACATAATCCGTTACGCACATCCTGCAAAAAATCTCATGAATTTGATCACTGAACCTACCGACTTCGTGTCGCATCTTTAACTTGGAATACCTCTTTCAGTTTATCTTGTGATAATGTCAATGACTCCAGCTGAGACAACGGTCGGGCTTTTTCCTTCCTAAGAGTATCAAATAAAAACAGATACTTTTTTTCACGAGTCCATATGGACATACAGTAGAACCCCCACTGACTCGAACCAACCCCCCGCCCCCGAACGACATCCGATTTCTCTTGATTCCGTTTTTTGGTGATTTACTATCAGCTGACTCGAACCCCCGCTGACTCGAATCATTTGTTTGTTTGCCTTGGGAGTTAAGAGTTAGCGGGGTTCTACTGTATCTCAATCTACAAGAAGGTGCATCGTAGAAAGAAAGGAAAACCGCTAATCAGTTCATTGGAGTAAAAAAAGTATAACTGACTCGTACCTAGAGTTAAGTAAACTTTCGCTACATTTACCTCGTTTCATCACGTGGCATGGATGAAGGTACTCCACTCTTTTCGACAGATGCTCCTTCCTTAGGTTGAAAATTCTGCTCAAGTTTGGATTCATCATCCACTTCTCGATTTGAAGCGATTTCTTCACTTTCACCAGAAGCAACTATCAAATCTTCGCCTTGTTCCTCCTGACGTAAGCCTTCCTGGTCATCCTGTTCATCACCTCCACGGCTAAGTTTTTCCTCAATGTCTTCTTTTTCATCCTTAATATCAGCTTCGGAAGCTACATCCTCGGTCTTATCTACAGGGTCTGCATGGACATCTATGCTGTCTTCCACACCTTATCGATACACAAACAAGCATATAAACGTCAATAATAACCATATAAGACGGCAGCCTTGTAATGAACCGAAGACGTTCTAAGAAAATTCGCTAGGAAAAAGAAATATTTACGACAAAAAACTTATACATTTTTTTTTCATACAATGTCAGAAAAGACTTTCCAAACATGGCTCAATCTCGAGGAAATCAATTAAACGAGTGATCAATCAGTAATAAATAAATCCAATTTTTCTGTTCGTAGGCAAGGCCCATGATAGTGTACCTTCAGAATGTGACGCCATTGTAGTTGGTGGTTTACCAACCGCAGCATTTATTTTCCTTCTCCAAGGAGCAGTGTCGCCCCATCTCCGAGGCTTTTCCCTACGCGAACCAACGGATCCTCTTGAAGACATCACTTCAGCAGAAGATGCTCTTGAAGATGGATTAAGTACTACATCAATACTTTGAATAGCAGAGAGAAGCTAAAACAAGCAAACGAACGAAAACTTAGTCTTATATAAAGGTTTGGCATCCGAGGTAAAGTCGTGGAAGGTAAAGTAAAATACGATTAACAGCATAAACTAAAACCTCGAGATTTACCTTAAAAACAAACAAACAAACAAACAACAACAACAATGACAAAAATTTTTTGACGTTTCAGTCCTCCCGTTATTTTGAAAATCCGAACTTTGCCTGCCTATTTAACTAAAGATACATAAAAAATTAGAATTATTCGTCAACTAGGAAGGCACTCAATGCGGGGAACTCTAGTCGAGGATACTCTCGGAAGGAAGCTGTCTCGCCTCAAGTTCAGTTCGCATCCTTAGGAGAAGTCTCCTACTTTTAAAAGAAGCCGAGCGAGTACTTCCCCCATTTCAACAGAGTTCGCTCTTGGTAATTCAACTCTAAAAACTCGACAACGCATCACTCTTGGATATATCCTAGTCATATAACGGTACAGAAAACAACGATAAGCTGGTTGGGGATGGGTAAAGTCATTTTTAAGGCCTCTGTTACGAAAATGAATATCCCTGACATAACTTGAAAAAAAAATTAGACACAAAACATTTTGATGAATGATCTGGCAAGTATCAACAGACCAACCCGTTTCCCACTCAGAGTTCTTAAAACAATGGCAAATCTTACTACGCGCGAGCTTTTGAACTCTCTATCCATGTTCTGTGTGATTTGATCCATTGCTTCAATCCTCTCACTCATTTCCTTCATTCTCTCGTTAAGGACTTGTGTAGACACTGCTCTCGCACTTGACCGAGAGGCTGCTGGAAATGGTGACAGGTAGAATCTGAAATTAAGAAGAAAAAATTAATCTTAACTATGCAAAATTGCTTCCAGGCAATACCTTGGTAGTCGATAGCTTATTATGCTGTACAAGGTGACTCTAACTATCCAGTCAGGGAATAAGACACTGTTAAGTAATTCAAATGGAAGTTTCAATGAGTGGCAAAAGTTTGGCAAGTGCTTACACTTTTTGAATTCTTTTTTTTTTACCCTCCCCCACTTCGATGTTGCCTCGTGTTAACAAAATGTACAATATTTTCCCGAACTTTCAAGTAACTTATCAGAGATGAATAATAAAATTTGTTTGTTATGTTGAGATGGAGGCTTGTCTACTACTTTTGCCACTCGTTACAGTCGTATCAAAAGTTCGAAACGGGGATGAAAATTCCAAAAGACAGGTACAAGCAGGAAGTTCCCATTAGTGAACCCCTGACCTCGCTTCAATAGTCTACAAGCTCTAGATCGCACGTAACTACATATCCGTGGCCTCTATGATAACAAAAATATTGTCGCCAAGTTGAATAGGCGTTTGACCCTCAGCTCGCCATGCGAAAATGAGTGTTCAACATGCTTCAAGTAGGGTAAAAGTTAAAAACTAAAAAAAAAAAAGAGTCGGTCATTTTTTGTTTCTTTGTTTGCCATGACGTGCCAACTACTTTTGCCGTTCATTGTATCTAACAGTACCTTCATTTGCAACTGTTTCGTTGAAGAAAAGGGGTAAGTTTCTTAAGAAAATGTGGTAATACGTCGGTGAAGGAGTATAACAAGATAGTTTCGTTTAATCAACCGAGTTGATAGTGTAAATTGGCAACCGTAAAGAGTTTCAAAGCTGACGATTCGAGCGTTAGCCCTTCGTTAGAGCGCACTTCAACAATCGCTTTGACAAATGGTAACGCTCAAAACATCAGCTTTGAAACTCTTTACGGTGGCCAATTTACATTATCAACTCAGTTGATTAAACCAAATCATCTTGTTTTGTTGAAGATTGTTCTAACTTTTTTTCCTGCGGATAACACCCTCTTAGGTGACCATACAAACGAAAGCTTCTGAGTAGTACTTCCTTATGTTGTATCGTATCATGCCACACGATGTTGTCCTAAATTTAAAGTCTGTCGATTAAATCCTGGGGTTCAGTTGTTCCAAGGGCGGATGACGTTATCCAACGGATAAATTGATATCCCGTGGGTACGCGTTAACTACGCCTACTGCCCTATCCACCCATGGAGATTTATCCAGTAACAGCGAACAGCTAAGCCGTAGTATATTGCGCAGTATTTCCATACGACTGACCTTTGCACAGGATCGTCCGTAGAGTCCATTATTTCTACTGTAAGCTTATCAGGTCCCTCTGTATACTTCACGTTCTCTTGTTTATCTTTATACTCCTCTTCTTCCGATTGGTAGCTTTGATTTTCTGATGATACTTGACAAAAGAGGAAAACGACTCAAAGGAAGTTAATTAAGAACATTTATTAGTATCACAATGCACATTCTGTTCCACGCATAGTGGCGCGCGCAAACCCTTAATTTACCGTGCGCACTCAATCGCGTAACACGGAGGCATGTTGCCAGAAATCCATCGAAGAGAAAGAAATTTCTTCCTAAACAAACCCCATGACCTATCATTTTTTTCCATAAAATTTTTCTCGCTTTTTCAATGTTCTGTAAACATTACGACAGAAAATTACCTTAGAAAATTTATGTGTTGTCGAGATTGTTCACCCGCGGACATACTGGAATCAGTCTTTTGTTCCATCTCTTACGCCAAAGCTCAGCTTCCTTTTAATGTGAATCGCACAACGAATGGATGGAATATACATGGGGTGAGAGGTTCAGATGCAAGGATTTAACCTTTACACTCCCAAGATCTCATTAGTGAGTCTCCTCACTATCTGTCATACAATTCATTAAATGCTGGTTCGGAGAATATGGTATTTGATCGACTAATATTTCCTTAACTGGTATATCTATTGATTCTCATCACTTGTCTACTTAATCGTACTGAAATTTAAAGGAGAAATTCTGCCTTGGTCACTCATGGGAATGAAAAGGTTAATAGCAAACTTAAGCCTTAGACCTCCTAACCAAGCCTGAAACATTTTCTTTTTACCTGCAAATTTCGCATCATAAGGAACAAACAGGGAAAGTCAAAATCTTAATTAAAAATCTAATGACAACCCAACAAGAAGCCGCGAAAATACCGTGGCTATGTAGGCAGTGTTTAATCTAGGCCGCCTTTTTGCGTCATTGATGCCTAAATATTCTATTCTGACGAAAAATGAAAAGATTGTGGAGTCATACTGACGCAAAAACAAACAAACAAACAGACAAAAACCGAAAAAACAAGTTATCTCATGTATATATATATATATATATATATATATATATATATATATATATATATATATATATATAAGTAATTCTAAAAGCAGCATGCAATCATAAAAGTAAATCAAAACAAATATGTGTGCTTATTAGCCTGAAATGAGCGTGCAAAATGACTGACTTTTAAGAGTACGTGCCTATCAGAAAATTTTGTGTCAGGCGTTCCATGCAATTCCAAGAGAGACTGGAGCCTACTTCGACATTTTGCTTACATTGCTTTACCGATCGATTTATGCTTTATTTGTTGACTTTGTTCTTGTGCCTACGTTTCACTATAAAACGACAAAAAAAGGTTAGTGTGTTTTTTAAGCAAAAGAAAATGGCAGTTGAACCTGGAAATCAGAAGGTAGGCTGGATGAGGACAGTGAAGCTGAAGGGGTCAGTTCGACATCAAGTCAACCTCCAGAACTTCAAGAGCCAACGGTCTCAAACTCAACGAGTACTGTGAGAAAATTCCGTCTTGCGTGGAAAAATGTATACCCTTGACTATAGTATGACGAAGAAAAAGGCATGCCATGCTCAATTTGCGTGAGGCACAGAAAGAACAACGCATTTACCAAGGGAACAAATAACTTTCGATCTTCTACGCTTGAACGGCACGTGGCTCACCACAGGTAGACAACCCTGTGAGTTTGAGGCCGCGTGACGTCAGTTATTTAATACGCTAGTTGTACTCTTACATTGTTTGCAATTTGCAACGGTCGATCTCGGCAAGACGAAAGTGATCCCAAGAAATGTTTCATAAATACCGCAAATCGTGACTTCATCCCCAAAATTCGCTTAATGACAGTCCGATAAATAAAGTTCAATTAAATTCGTTTTTCTGTGTTGTCTCGAGTGATTTTGCGGGGTTTTGAGGCGATAAATTCCTCACTTTGCATCGATGCCCTTCCAAAGGCAAAGGAAAAACACTATGCGTGCAACTTCCAGGACCGTCTGGGCCGAAAACCTCCAGAACTTCATCGAATTTCTTCCGCTTCCAAATGTCACTCACCTCCCAGCTTCGGGCACGTTAAAATTCGACAAACATGTAAGAGATAAGCCAAAAATCAGTGCAATTCCCGCCTCTAACCACCTCAAAAGCCTGTTCGATTTCTGACCTTCGCTCATCGCTCCGCCGTCGACACATGATGTGGACCGAAGTGGTCGATCATACGCCTTCGATTAACCGCATTACATTTCAATTTAATCACTAACCGAGCTCAGATTTCACTCGGCCCTCCCCACGCCAGCGCATGGTGTGTCAGTCGAAAGGCGATACAAACCAGCCCTCCACATAACTATTTACTACTTCCGTTCCGCAACCAGAAAAAAATATTAGCCAATCAGAACGAAGCCACTACTGACACCTCCGTCCTGATTGAACTAATGTTTTTTGCACGCTTTGTGTTTTTCCTTTGCCTTTGGAGGGGCATCAGTGCAAAGTGGGAAATGAATCGTCCCAAAACCCCGCAAAATTACTCTAGACAACGCAGAAACACGAAGGTAAGTGAACTTTATTCATCTGACTGATTTTGGGGATGAAATATTACCTTTTGCGGTATTTATGAAACATTTCTTGGGATCACTTTCGTCTTGCCGAGATCGACCGTTGCAAATTACAAACAATGTAAGAGTACAACTAGCGTATCAAATAACTGACGTCACGTGGCCTCAAACCCACAGGGTTGTCTGCCTCTGGGCTCACCACGTTCATGCTGACGCCTTAAGAGCCGATGCAAGGTGAATTCCAGCGTGCAGTGAGAGAACTTCTCGATGGAAAAGAAGAGGCAGTGCTGGTTGAATTGAAACCAGTAAACTGGACAGCAGAGGAGTAGTTTCCAATGCACAAGTATGAAAGTCTTGTCTTTCCTTGCACAGTTATAGTGCCAGTACGTAGGTTACCTCAGTCATGGAAAAAAATGCAACTTACAAAAGTAATGTGACGGCGGATAGCATGCTGGATTCCATTGTACAGTAACAAGAAATGGAATTGACAATAAATTGCTCCATTTGAGAGCCTATTCATTGACAAAAGCACTGACATAGCTGTCCACAAAAAGCTTGGTATTTATGGTCGTGTTCTTAATGCGGGACATATGACCCACTTTGACTAAATTCGAGATTGAACACTGTGTAGGAGGGCATTCAGCGCAGTCAAAAGATTTTATAGCTCTTCTAACACTTAACGATTGTAAAAGGATCTCACTTGTTCACAATTATCAGGTGTTTTCGCGCTTGACTTATTCTTCTACGTCGAAACACTCGCACCAACGGACTGCATACGAAGCTAGTTTTTGAAAAGTGTGTGTAAATAAAAAACTACAAATCATTTGCACCTTACCTTTTTCCGATGGAAGCTCAACCTGCTGATCAACAATTTCCTCTCCCTTTCCTTCTTTTTCCGAGTCTATTTCGTTTGCAGACGTCATAGGGGTACTCTGAACTTCTAACCACTGATCATGATCTATATCAGCTACACTAAGGAACTGCCTCCCCCTGGACACCCCAGTAAGCTTTGAAACAGCAGGGGCAACATCACCAGGCTCCCTTCCCTTATCGATTCCTCGTTTAGAGAAAGGTTTGTCAAAGACTGTTTCGTCATCATCAACTGGGTGGAGATCTCGAGACCTATCTATCACGTCAACACCCACTTGGTTTTCTTGATAAGGTTTGGGCATTTGAAGGTTCAAAAAGATGTCTGGCGGCAAGTTTGGTGCATGGGATGTCACGTGATCCGAATCGACACCCCCTTTATCCGTTTGAATACCGGACGTTACCAGGTCTCTCCTTGGTAACAGCTGCGCGGAAGCTTGCTCTGTTTGCGAGCTGGAACTAACTTTCAAAATATTAGTTGCACCACGATCGAGCATGCCCGGATGAAGAAAACCCATGGGATCATCCTGGGGAGATCTCCTCACTTCGTCAACTTGAATTCCAATGGTTCTCTGCGGTTGTCGACGTTCGTAGGCCTTCGTTCCTTGTCGTTCATCACCAGTCTCCTGCCGTGCAGTTTCAAAAAGAGACTTCCAACTAGGACTTCCACTGCGATAAGCAGACATTTGCTGATCAACTTCGTGAAGCTTCCTTCCAATTCTTTCTTTCATATGCCGCATAGACGGGGGGCCTGGTATCTCCTCCCCGAATTCTTCAGGCTTGGATTCCTTCTCCCCTCTTTCTTTACCCTTTTTTACGCTCCTGTTTCCTTGGTCCCCGTGCTCCCGGAAAGAAAAAGGTTCTGGACTTTTCTCAACCCGGAAATACTTTTCTTCTTCGGAAACATCCCAAGCCTGATCAGAAATCTCGGATAATTCCAACTCGCTCTCACTCAAGCTAACCTGTTTTTTAGAATCCTTCCTCGGAATGGGTTTCTGCACTGATTGCTCTTTAGCTGATTTTGGTTTCTTAGAAGCTGGTTCTTTCGCCGGTTTTTGCCTCTTAGGAGGTTCTTTATCGACTCTTCTTGCTCTTTTAACGGGTTGCACTGTTATAACCTTTCCCTGGATGGATTTGTTGCGAGAAAGTTTTCCTCCTGGCCTGCCTTTAAAAACGGGAGATGAAGAACGTGGTCTAGTCTGCTTTTCCAAAGCCTGCCTTCTTCTTTGTCTAAAAAGGAAAACGAAAGACGAACTCTAATTCTCCGGTTGCAACTAAACCGGAAAAAATATTGAAAAAGTTGATCGTTACCCTTATCCACTCCCTACTTGTCGAATAAGTTGAAGTAAGAGTTCACTCGCATTTGCGACTTAGTTATCGAAAAAATACGCATGCACGTAACTCTCGTTAAATATGCATGTTCCCTGCTTAGCTTTTAATTGTTAGTTGCCTGGGGGAGGTAATAGCGAAACAAACTACCGCATAATTTGAGTCGCTCGAAAACTACAATCTTAACTTACCCTACCCACCCCACCCCCCTCCTCCCTTCTTCCCTCCTGATCTTTACTTGCAACATTTCCTACTAGGAGACGACCCATCAGTAGAAGGGGATGGGGGGGGGGGGAGGAGGGGGGCAACACAAGTGAAGGAGAACCTCGCTAACGTTACGTGAACAATTTTGAAAACGATCACAGCCCTTTTAATGCTCATTATGTGAAGAGCAAAAAACATTCAAACATTCGATCCAAGGAATAAAGGAAATCATCAAGAGCCAAAAAAAGTAATTATGTTGATTAAACACCAAACTCTGAGGGATGATCAACATAGGTATGCAAGGTCACCAGTGAGAAAAATCAACTCTTTAAGATATTGCGATTAAAAGGGAAGCCTAACCTTGAAACTGTATTTCTCCTGTTTTCTTGTTCAATAATCTTCTGAGGTTGCCTCAGTCTATTTTCCTCATTGGGTTTGATGTTCTCCTTTTCTTGCCAGTGACGCGTGCGTTTGCTGAATGGTGCAAGTTTCTCCCTCAGATCCTTCTCAAATGCCAATATTTTCTCTAAAGGAATAAGCTTCGGTGTTTCTGCTTTCCTTGGAGCTTCTAAAAGCGGCCATGCTTCACGAAGTGTAGGCGGATTTTCCAAAAGTTTCAATTTTCTTAGGTCAACTCCATTTGAAGATGCTTGATTTTCAGGCATACGTAGTAAGGCCCAGTTGTTGGGTGCAGTGCCATGTCCTTTTAGTTCAGCGGTACTCTTCCAAAGTTCTTTCTTGGGTTGAAATTCCAAGAGTTTGATTTTGCTCAAATCTGGGATACCAGATTCAGTTGTTGACGGTTTTGATTCGGGTAACTGCAACAAAGAGTGGTCCGTACCTCGCTTTGGAATTTCAAGAAGCCTCATCTTGCTCAGGTCAAGTTTGCAAGATGCGTCAGAAAATGGAAAACGAAGCAAAGGTAAAGAAGCTCTAATTTGATCTTGATACTGTGATGTTGGTGGTTGCGGATTGCCTGTAGGGTAGTAAAGTTGATTCTGCAGTATAGAGGCTTGCTGCTGTTGTAACAAAGGGAATAAAGGCAAGGGATTTTCCGGTTTTGGTTCCACTCCTGATTCAGTTTGAACCGAGGCGGTTTTTGCCACAATCTGCACATCAACACGATTGTCAATACTTTGATCAGATTCGCGATGCATGTGACCTTGCCCAGCTGAAATCCCAGAATGCACTGGCATTTGAGAGCCCGATGACGTCATTCCCTTATGATCCGTTTGCGACGCCGTTTCCACACGGGTTGTTTGTCCATTGTTGCCAGAGGGGGTTGGTATGTTTAATTCTGAGCTTTGAACGTTCCCCAGCATTGTTGGTATACGAAGAACAGGCATACCAGCCTGCACAGTGTCACCAGCATCACTAGCAACGCCAGGCCTACAAAAAATTTGAAGTAGAATCAATATTGGTCAGATACTGGTTTAGGTTCGCATCTGACTGGTTGAGAAGGTGGCCAAAATTTTATTAGTCGACCACGTTACGCTATCGAGTAACCAGTCATCTCACCTCACAACAAGAACCAGTTCCATTTGACTTTGAGACACTGGTACCGTCATTGCCGAGGACTGACTCTTCTCATTTGAATCTACTGTGATTCTTGGCTGCACTTCCTTAGTGACCACGCCATCCAATTCCTGAGTGACCACGCCATCAAATTCCTTTGTGACCACGCCATCGATAGCTTGCGGCTCTTTCTGCTCTCGTGAAGATTTCTTTTTTCTTTTTCCTTGACGTGACGGAGCTGTTCTAATCATGGGATGGGTGGGGATTGATTTTTCTTCAGCTGCTAAAGATGGTCGGTGTATTTGTGCTATGTCTGTTCGAAGAATCAAGGTAGGAACATACAGTAATCATAAACCGAATCGAAAAAATGAACCTTTAAAAATTCAGAGAAACTACACAAGACACGCACCGAAGAGTGCACAACCAAGCTGAGACTGTTAACAGAATTACTTCTGACTGCTTAAGGTCACTCAGAGAGCATAACTGTTTAGTCATGACAAAATTCCTTGTTATAACACACATGCAAACGTCCGTGAGTTAAGAGAGAAACTCGCTAAGATCGTTAAGGAAATAGAAGTTTGGTAATACAGAAAAAGATTTAAAACGCGATAATAATCCAAGAAGGAACAAGAATGTCAAAGGAAGAAGAAGACTGACACGGATTGCAGGAGATCACCTTTAAGACTTTTTGCTAAATAAAAAAAAATGCACTTTAAACGGTAAATAGAATGCTGTACCATCGCGCTCTGGTATTTTCCAACCAACCAAATCTTCCTCTCGTCTTTTGTTTCCAGGCTGATCGCTTTCATTCGTCATTTTTTCCTGTTTGTGTTCCTTTCTTTTACTTTTCCGTGAACGTTTAGACTTAGCAGGAGTAGAAGTTACGACTTGTTTGACAGAAGAAGTTAACTCTAGAAAGCAATTTGAATTAGTAACGTCTCCACTTGAGTAAAGTGGCGCCTTAAGCCGGAGCGTATCCCTATTTCCGTAACATGAAGCGACTAAGAGTATCACTACTGCCCCCCCTCCCTCCCCCCATACTCTCCCTAGATAGGATCGTCAGCTTTCACCGACAGTTTGCCTCTACCCATTTATAATCTTAGGTGGAGAGAGTGGCATTTTTAAGAGCAAGGTGTTTTACCCACAATGACACGGCCACATCTCGAGCCCAGGCCTTTTGACCCGGAGTCTAGTGCGTTAACCGTTGAGCCACCGCTGCTCCGCTAAATGATACCACGTGGTAGTTAAAATGGGATTATTTACTATTCATACCTGGATCAGAGTGATAAGTCGTCGGGCTACCAGGGAAGTCACTTTTCCCGTTGACTCGCAGCGAGTGTCGCTTTTTATACGCGCCACTCAAATCCTTTTCTTCGTCCGTTGTGGGACTATGTATAATAATATTCGGGATGTTTGGTTCACTGTTCGATTTGGGAATGCGATCAAGGTTTCTAATGCGTTGAAAATCCTTTCGAGGTGGCCTTGAGAGTTCTATCCCTTCTTTCTGGGCTTGTGCTGGGAATTCCCTACTTGACACTGTTTTTTCTCTCCGCGTAGAAGTCTTCAAATCACTTTGAGATCGTTTTAGCATATCCGGCGTTGACTGATAACCGTAATCGCCTTGTAACCCTCTTCCTTCACCAGCAATACTATTTCGTTTCGCTGAATTGTTTTCAGATCTTTGGAGATTGGAGTCACTTAGAACTTTCCGTAAGGGTCTTGGTGGCGTGGCTGCGTCTGTTGAAACAGGCGAGCGCTCTCTAACGTCACGTATTGGTTGTTTCTGCGGAGAAATCTTTGGTCTTTTGACCTTGATATCAACTATGACCTCTGTATCCAACATCCATGGCCAATAAACATTTTGCAAACACCATAAACTATTCACCAGAAGTGGAAGCGAGACATTAACCCGCATCACTGGAAGCGACTCGGTGCCACCAGGAGCGCTGCGATTGAAGTTACTCGAAGGTAAAGATGAACCTTCCATGGTCCAGCGACTGAGCCAGGTCAGACTAGGAAGAAGCTCAAGTAGCTGACTCCCGAGGGTCCGAATCCCAGGGAGGAAGCCCAAGCTAGCTACATCATTTAAGCTACTGCTGCGTTTTATCTCCGTTTCAGACCCCATAGTTGAGGCTGTGGTCACTGGTTTGGGTCTGGAGGAACGCACATCTGTAAAGCTTTGGCTTCTGAAAAGACTAGAGGGGCCCTTGATGGGTCTGGCTGGGGTATCATTGTGTGTCTTCTGTTGCAGCATCGAAAGTGACTTAGTGTCTGAAACTAAAAGCTGTTTGTTGTAGGAGGACAGCAGTGGCACGGGATATGTTGCCTTACTATGATAAGTCATCACAGTTTTGGACACAGTTATCATGAAAAAAGTATCCAGAAACTGAAAATAAGATGGCTGCGTCTCAAACAAGGCCGTTCCAACTGCCAAACCTCCACCATCATGCATTATGGCTTCTACTTCATCATCGGCTGATTTGTTCCCGGAAGCCTCCTTAATGTCGAAAAACTGATCGCAAACCTTGCCGAAAAGTTTTTCTCTTTCATCCATTTCTTCTTCCCAATCCATGCACTTCTTACGATAAAAAACTGACAGGGGTTCGTCTTGGCGGTCTGTGTCGTTGTCTTCTCCCACAGTGACTCCTCTAAACTGGGCCATGAGACGCTTCAGTTTTGCTCTTCCACTCGCTGTCTGGACCACGTCTGGGTTGTTGAAGAACTGAGCTGTAAGTTCTGCTGTTGCTGTACTAGGAGGCAGCTCCGACAACAAGGTCAGCAAAGTGTCGATGATCTTGTCTGTGGCTCCAAGTAAAGAGCTGAAGGGAGCTAATCTCGTGGTCCACAGCAGGGTCTCCCAACAAATTGAATGGATTGTTGTGGCCTCCTTAAGAAAGACATTGATAGTAAAAAGTAGTATAAATTTCAAACAAAAAATCAAACAAGGTCAAATATGTCGAGTACTTTAAAGATAGATAAAAACTACACTCTGTTAACAAACGAACTCTCCGACGGAAACTTTGCACATGAAAATAGGAGACGTTCTGCTATGTGCCCACACATCTCTCTGCTGAAAAATGTCAAGTGTGCGCAGGAGAGGGAGTGAAAAAACAAACTCCTCTCTTGCCCCCGAGTTACCATCGCGTTTCGCACCCGTTTTTCCTAATCGCCTCGTGCAGCTGGTATAAGGTTTGCGTTAAGCTGGAGTTCATTTGTCGCAGTTTCCTTCAGATAACGAACACATAAGTCTCCACTTCAACTGATTAGCCGGCATGAACATGCTCACCTCCTCACTACCTGTAGACTGGCTCCTTAGCTCTCTGAATTTCCTGGATGATTTGCTCATCTTATCCCGTGCGTGTAATAGCCACATAATCGCACAGAAATCACGAAAACTGCACAGCGCACCTCCAATCGAAGATGGCGGTCTATGATAAGTTATCCTTTGTTTTTCACTGGAGGCTGCCTCAGGCTTTCTTTTCCCTAAAAGAGAACATATTGTTGTTGTTGGTTTTTTTTAATTTTTTTATTTTTAAGAAAATCCTCCAAAACCCAGACAAACTGTTAGTAACTTAAGAAAAACCTCATTCGCCGGAGACTCTTTCTGTGAAAAGCCATTTTATTCACAGATAAATTTATCCATACGATAAAAATTTATCCGTTTTTAAACCACCGGGGACTGTAGAGTAGATTCCCTTTACTTGGGTGGGGAAGACTGTCTAATATAACCCTGATAGCCTTTTGCGGATCTCTTCAATACATTATGAACTTTTTTCACCTTTTTTCTTCGGAGACACATGACTGGATTTGTCTGCTTCAATGTCACGGAAACTAAATCCACGATCAGCATATCCAGCCAATGAAGAAGGCACTGGAAAGTCTGCATCAGTTCTTATCACATTGTACCAGTTCTCTGACGTGCTGACAAGCTGTTCTGTGTACCACCTCACGCATGGAACCAAACAGTTAGAAGCTTTGAGCAGAAGAAAGATCTTCTGTACAATGTTGGCCACTTCAGAGCGGAGCCTCTCTTCTTTTTCTGCTAGAGGTGACAAAGTTTCCTGACAGAAATATAGTAACAGTTAAAACAACGAAACTTTATTAACTACAAGAGAACCATGGTAGGCCTGCCTAGAAGGCAGTGTTCTCCCTTATTTTAAGCATAACAGGTAAAATAAATTTTCAAACCGGTAGAGCAATCCTTTTACATGTTGAATTTTCAAGAATTCCAAGCAATTTAAACGGTAATAAGAGGTACTACAGGCGGTAAATGTTACCGGTTACTGCCTGAAAAGGAGAACACTGAGAAGGTGAACAAGGAAAAAATAATCAAAAGAAACAAATCGCAGATCATTTTTTCCAATCTGTGGTAACCTCGCTTCTAGTAATTTCGACCTATGCAAAGCTTAAGAATTGCGCATTTCACTTCATGAATTCTGTAGTGGTATCTGTCTCACCGATAAAAATCTCCCTCCCATTCGATGAAATCCAACAAAATTGAGCGGAAATGATTCAAAATCACACATTTTCATCTATTACCTTCTTGGCATTCATCGGTTGTGGACAGAAAGATGGTGGAAAGGGCAGATAGAATTCCTCAGGTACAATCCACTCAAACATTGACGTCATATTCTTCAACTGGCTCACCAAACCAGTGAAAATTAACGGCACTAAGTCGAGATTCGCCACCAGTCCCGCCTCAAAAACCCGAGAAACTTCTTTCACAAGTTTGTCATCCGCCTCTGTTCCGACATCCACCACAACGTGCTTAATTGACCTTTGACCCTTCGAAGAATGAAGAGCTGGCTTTTCTTCGGCCAAGCTATCTGCTCGCTCTTCAGCGGCTGAAATAGTTTGCTTGAACGAAGGACTCAGTCTTGAAAATGCAATGGCGTGAGTAGTGATCTCTTTCGGTGGTTGAGGGAACATACGTTGACTTTGTTGATGTGTCTCACTTTCGGATAATCTAGAAGTCACGACTTGGTTTGCGAAAGACAACAACAACGCGTTTTTCCAGTCACCCAAATTCTTAGCTAACCAGGCTGCTTCCAATATAAGCCCTGATACAAGCAACAGTTCTACGGTGCTGTTGGCACTCCAAAGCTCATAAACACCCTGGTCTCGCACAGCTTGCGCTACTTTGGCCCTATCAAGCCCAATACGTTCCGTTACTTGAGAACGGTCTTCAGAATCTTCATTCGTGTTTTTATCGAAAGAAAGTTCATGGAATGGTGGAAGCTCAGTCGGTTGGTAGGGAGGATAAACATAGAGAGAAAGATTTGAAAAATAAGCCGACATGAACCTTGCAAGCGTTTGCACCACTTTGATACCTCTCTTATCCGCGACTCGTGCAACAGGATAGTTTTGAAGTAGAACCTCCATGAGTTGATTTGAATTTGGATGATGGCTACTCCTTTGAAACGAGCTTGGCGCGCTGGGAAGCAGAGAAAAGTGTGCACTGTTTTGAAATTCATCGCACGAAAGCGACGGTTCGAGTAATGAGTAGGCAAGATCAAGAGCAGACCTAAGATCGTACTGCTGAAGCTGAATATAGAGAATCGACAAAAGAGTCTTGGAGTCCTGTTCAGTCACATTGCCACTTGGGCTTCCTGTGGTATACAGCCGTGCGGGGGAATTAAGACTTTCAGTGCTTTCTCTATAGGGTGACTCATACTTACGGGACTTTTCGGGATTATACTCTTGGCTTGTCCCTCCCTGTACGCTTGACCGCCGCCTTGAAAACAAAGAATCCTGAAGCCCCTCTTGCGATATGTTTTGAAAGCTGCCATCTAAATAAGCGCTGACATCTGAAAAATACGAAGCAAAAGGTCACTCCTTTGAGAAAGAAACAGAGGAAAGATTACGGAATATTTTACCTATTAACTGTTCATCTCAGAGGAAATTAAGTATTCGAATTTTGGGGTACAGATTGTACGTAAAACCTTCAAAAATAATAGAACTGTCTACAATGATAACACCCCCCTCCCCACCCCAAGTTTATAATGATCCTGTTCACGACGTTCGAAGCAAGAACATATTAACTAACTGACATTCAACAAGTGATTAATAAATGGTAACAAATAATCAGTAATATAATAACAATATAAAGGGGCTAGCTCGAAAGCCATAGTTCCCCTATTCTATGGAATTCGACAATGATTAACTAGTAAGCTTCTTTTAATTTCGCCTGTTAATTATAAACAATTTTCTTATTTTATTGCGATTCCATTTTTTGTGAGACTTTTGTTACATATAACAAGGCATTCCGCGTTTTAGGATATTCCGCCTATCCCTGTCTTAGGATATTCCACCATTCCACCGTTCCTCCATTGCATTATTCCTTTGAATAACTCAACGTGTCTTATTTCGCAGCTTGCTCGCATCGCAAAGTTAGTGTCTCTTTCGGGCAAAAGTGGCTGATTCAAACGAAAATATGCTGTTTCCTCAAAGAAAAAAATTTCCTTTAGGTGTCATGATACGCCGATCAGATCTATTAAGATATTTCTGCATGAAAAATTGTTTTTAATCGCAATCCTGAAATGATTGTGAGATATTTATCGTCTTCTTGTATCTTCTGTAATAAGAACTAAAAACATCATGCACTGGTGGCTATAAGCCTGAAATCACTTCAGGAGAGAACTCAAATGTGTATCGGGCGCGAATGTCAAACTAATTAGACAATAGGAAAAAATATGAGAACAGCAAGAGGCAGCGGAAAACATAGGGTTAAAACTGGATCAAGATCAGAATTCTATTGTTACCATCACTTACTTATTCATTTGCTCACTCACTCAGGCTTATTTCGACGACAAATGTGGCTTCGCCTCCTTTCTTACAAGAAAATGTTGAGTTGCCTTACTGGAGAGCACCGGAAGTAACAACGGTAGAGCCGCCATATTGTTATGTTTTTTTTTTTTCTATGCTTTCCTTTTTTTTAAGGATATAATTATATCTATGGACCAGCTGGAAGATTAGGCTTAGCCCGTTAGGTTAGCCTGCCGCGTGTGAGATTCCCGGATGTGTTCGCTTAATAGAAAAATCGCAGCTATAGAGCCGGAGAGAATAAAGATTTCATATGTATATATAACCAACAAAAACACAAACAAACAACAATAAAAACAACTAAACTCTGACCTTCGACATTCTCTGGCTTTGTGGTATAATCACTTGGGATTCTGACATCCAACAGTTGAAGTTTTTCCTGAATCTTACATAGCAGCTCGACCATTTGTGTTTCAATGCTTCCTCTGGTTTCTCCTTCTTGCGCCGAGAACAACGAAGTCCGGCGCTTCTGCATCTTCTTGCACACGTCGGAGGTGAATTTATACAGCAAAAGCCACGACCCAGTGAGATGCGTCTGACACACAGTTCGCTGATGCGCGTCTAAATTTGAAATGCTGCCATCATTTCCCGTCAAAGCAGCAGTTCCTTGTGATTCAGCTGCTTTATTGACATCATCCTGTATCCTCTTCAAATCAGCTCCGAGATTAACCTGACTTTCCTGAGCAGATCGATTGAAATCCGATACTTTTTCACTGCTTGACGAGTACGATAGATTAAGCAAACGCTCGGCTAACCTCAACACTCTCATGGAATTGCTAACTCTGTAAACAACGCTCGAGTCTCTTAAGAGTAGAATTTCTTTCACGATGCCATGAGTGAGATGGAAGGCCCACGAGAATACGTTTCTGTGTGTGGCATCCCACTGGAAAACTTCCAACGCTGTCCGAAAATACAGCAACGCCTTTGAAAGCTGGGAGTCTAAAACTGGGCTGGGACTTCGCCGTTTTGATAAATCACCAGGAGAAGATGAAAGCGCCCTAGCCGAACGAAGCGATTGTGGAATGCGGTCCGAATTTCGAAGAAGAAATTGAAAGAATTTTATCACAACGTTGACTGTGAGGTCCATTGCAGGACCAACGTCTTGTTTCCAATTCATCCCACAAGCGGACCCCAGAGCAAGAGCAATGATGGAGAGGCTCTGGGCACGAGAGATAGCGTCTAGGCTTCCAGGTGTGTATTCTGGAAGGGAGCTGTCGAGTTCTGGGTCATGGAGTCCAAAGAAACTCATACCTTGATCTCCAGTTGCAAGGCCATAACCTTAACAACCAAAACAAACATACAGAGCAATTTTCAATGTGTGCCGAAAGTAATTCCTCAATGCAATGGTTTTGTTCTTCTTCTGTTGTTTAGTTAAAAACAGTTTAAAATTTTTTATTCACTTGTTGACTCTTAATAGTGGCTAGCATCGAACTTCTACAAAATCGCCCCTGAATCAAACATTAAGGTCACGAGAAGGAGGGAAAAGATTACTGGCTAAAGAAGCTCTTAATTATTAAAAAAAATCTTGTCAGTACCTTAGGAAATGTAGAGAAAAAAGTAGATGGGGTTTGCATACTGATGTTTGGGTGTAAAGGGCTCACAGAAGTTTGTGAAACTAATGTTTTTCGGCTTCAAATTCAACTCAATAAAAACGCTAGTTAGTGATATTCAAATCTGAAAATTCAGTTTCTCAGTGTTCTGGTTTTTAAACAAGTCAACCTTGTTTATCTAAAAAGGTTTTGCTGCTATGAATAAGTCATAAGTCTCTCTTTACATGTCTTCATGGAAAGGGTATTGATCACAATATTCAAAACACGCCCTCCAATTTACACTCGCAGTCAGGTACTGACCTGGGACAACAGAAGATGACCCAGACGAATTATTTTCACTTGGAGCATCTGATAAAAGCTCTGTAGAAGCCATTCCACGGGTTGCGTTCACTTCTGATTGCAGAATGCTGATTCTACTCACAGATGACACGCGGGACAAAGTGCCCGGTTGAAGCTCTACATCAAGGTCTGGAACTAGTCTGAGACGTGAGAGAGATGAAGAAAGTTGGCAAATTTTAACCTCAGGGTAATTTAGTATTATTAACTGAGTTGATAACGTAAATTGGCCACGGCAGAGTTTCAAAGCTGGCGTTCCGTGCGTTAGCCCTTCGTCAAAGCGAAAGACGTGAAAGACTTCAGCCATTCGCTCTGACGAAGGGCTAGCACTCGAGACGTCAGCTTTGAAACTCTTTTCGGTGGCCAATCTGCGCTTTAAACTCAGTTGATAATACTAAATTACCCAGTTATACTCTCCCAACGACGCAGCACCGCAGTTTCTTTACAAACTTACCCTTTATACTTACGCCCTTTATAAAATTTAATTTTAAACTTAGTTATCGAATAATAATAATACTAATAAGATGAAAAACACTGAAGAAAATAAAATGAGAACAGGTTTAAACCCCGTCAAAGTCTGAATATTTTCAGGCTCTTTCCTGCAATTTATTTCATCGCTGTTATTATGCGAAGATCCTTACGTAATTTGCACTTGTACACACCTTGTGATGTCTCTCATGAAGCTTGTCATAATGCCATGGTAACTGGCGAGAGACGGCAGCTGCATCACTGTTACCAGGTAACCATCGGAGCTCAAAACAACAGGCAGGTGAGGATGGACAGACACAGAGAACCTCTGGGAGAGAGGATCCTTTTCTGAAGTACAGGACTCTGAGGAGTCTGAATGAAAACCATTTGCGGACTTCCTGCATAAGGAAAAATTTGTCTCTGGGAGGTGAGCTGCATAAATGTAGTTTTATGGTTGTACAACTAACTAATACAGAAATCAGATAATTTTCAAGTGACTGTCGAAATAATTCCAAATTGCAATGACTTTTCATCCGCTTGCTCTAGGAGTGGCCCACACAATCAGGCCAGTCTCTCGATCAATCAAATTCTAAAATTAAGCGAATGACGTTAAGCCCTTGTTTTCCGTGCATGAAGGCACTTAACTTGTTTCCTCTTTTGGATTGGTATCAATGCCAATTTAGGAGGAAAAAAGGATGATGAATTTAAGAAGACTTAATAACTACTCCAAATAGACAAACACAGAGGTGCACTTACTGAAATGTTATCTTGGGGTGGAGAGGAAGAAACAGAGAAGGACCTGTATGCAAAGAACAACCTTCTGTACAAATCTCTAGAGGTTCTCCAAGCTTACTTAAAACAGCTACAGAGCCACGGCGCGTGATACAGAGCACCAGAAGGCTATCTCTGGTCCAAGCCATGTCTGCAATCCACCAAGATCTGAAAATTGAAATGTAGGGTTATTTTCCATTGCTGACCATTCAATTATACCCTCCACTCAATAAAAGGGGTAAGTTTCTTATAGAAGAAACTGTAGTGCTGACTGTCAGTGGGAGAGTAAAACAGGGTAATTTAGTATTATCAACTGAGTTGATAACGTAAATTGGCCAATTTATGTTATATATTAAGCTCAGTTATGCACGCATTCTGATTAGTTCTCACTTATGATCTATTGGAGGACAGATGTATAGATGACATCATCATTAAAACTTTTTTTTAATTCTTTATCATATAAAACAAATAGATTCCAAGTTGCCATGCGTCTGTTCAGTAATAGATCACAGAGGATGTCAAAATGTGGTAAGAACATCAGTGAGACACTCGGCTGCGCCTCGTGTGCTACTTTTTTGTTCTTACCACATTTTGACGTCCTCTGTGATCTATTACTGAACAGATGCACGGCAACTTGGAATCTATTTGTTAATTATCAACTAAGTTAACAATATTAAATTACCCTCCACTCAAAAGATTCATTCAAGGTAACATTAAACTATGGAAATTAAAAAAATGAAAGAAATGTTTTGTCAGGTTGGGCTGCTGTAAAGGTTAGTTTGTGGTAGTTTAAGCCCCTACAGAGATCTCTCACCCTAAAATCACACAATGCAACCATAACACATGCTCACTACCCATATTTATGTGAAACCTACTTTAAACATAGTCTAATTGTGGTATTTGTTTGATAGGCAATACTTTTTTCCTAATACAAATTGAAATCCAATTTCAAAACTTACTTCCCAACAGGTGAATGGCCATTAACATTCTTTTTGGCTCCACAGTCCTTCAAGTCAGCAATCACAGCCACGGCAGTCTGTGACAATGAGTAAAACATGACTCTGTTGTGTGCAGCAAACTTCTGATTCATGGCCAACACCATGACTTGGCCATCTGGAGATATTCTGGCTATGTAGGCCTTTCTGCTCTTTATGACTCTTTCAGCAGGTGTCAGATTGCACAAGGAGTGTTTGAAGGTTTGCCATGTGGCAGAGAAGGGGGGATCTTGACCTGCAAGAGTTATTATCACCTACTAAATTTTAAGAAATAAATGAAATAAAAAATAATTTGGTGTGCCAATAATAATGAGTAATAAAAAGATCCTCTCAGGTGAATTGTGGAAAGAATAAAGAACCCTGATGAATTTCTCTCCCTCCCAATACAAGGCTTCATAACTCAGTTGGTAATAGAGCCTAACTAGTGTCAGGCTGGGTTGTCCTCAGAAAATTTAATAGAGTTGTATCATCTGAATAGAGTAGGTGCTAAATTTAATTGTGCTTGCATGGCAAAGCAACAAGCCCTTCTAGGGGGCCTATGGGCATGTTCCCCTGCATTTCCTGCATCCTGAGACATATTTGAGTAACTCATTTAAGCCAGACATTGATTAATGATGTTAGAATCACTTCCAAAATGATTTATTTGCATCTTTGATCATAATTCACAAAGCAGCCAGTGCAACTGGTCTGACAACCTACAGACTTCTCATGACAACCTTGATCAGGGAGGCACAGGTTCCAATCCCCCCAAAGCCTGAATTTTGTGGCCCTTTTTTTGGCAAATTCATTGATTAAAGTCCACCTGTGAGGACGGTGACTTATTCACCAGAGAGCAATTTATCTGTTGAATAGCATCATCCACTCTTTATATAACTGTGCTCAGGTGGCTGTGTTACATTCTAAGAAAATATACTTAACCCATGCATAACTTCTCCCCCTTCAGGAATCTAAATATCTTTGTGTATAATTGGACCACATTTACTTTTTAAAAAATAGCACCGTACCCAGAAAGAGAACTGATGCTCTTACTCACTTACAGCTAATAAGAGAAATTTGGATAATCTCTGATCAACGACATACCTTCTTCAATCTGAGGGTTGGAGACTCCCTCCTGAAAGGTGTAGCCTTTTCCTTGCCATAGCAGGTGAAGTGTTGTGACATGGATTCTGTCACCCAAGTTGAAAACCCAGGATAATGAAAAGGATGTACCACAAACCTAAAACAGAATCAAAGAAAAACAATTAAACTGCATGCACTTACCTCAGGTGTGTCCATGTAAGAGAAGGTAAACATGGTTATGCAAACTGAAGTGTGTTCCAGTGAGAGTACATGATGGTTCAACATGATGGAGATTTTTTTAATGTTTGTATAGTTTCAATAGAAAGTTTTTATAAAGCATTTAATATCATTAAGAGAAATAACCTTATGATATTAAGCTGGGAGAAATCTTCAAAATTATGCAAACTCTCATTTGCATCTTGGATTTGCATAACCTTCTGGAATTCTCCAAATTCCTTTCATGTTTGGCTGAGAGGCTAGTACTTTAACACATTAAAAAAAGTTTTTTAATACTAAAATCTTATGCATCCTTCCCAACACAGGGTAAAAATCACTTAGGACAATAAGGACGAGAGATCATCAAGTTAGAGTGTTGGCTTTTAATGATATGAACATGTATTATGCATCAGCATAGCCTGTACATGTAGGCTTAAATGTAATACAGATGGTTTAATTGGAAGGTCTTTGATTTAAAATCTTTACTGAACTCAAGAAGACTGATTTTTTCCTTTGGCCTTATGTTAAACCCCTCTGCAATATATAGCATACAGGTTTACCAAAAAACATGAGGGAAGTTTGAAAATTTATGTTCTGTGTTCACTCCATCAGTGGTTTCCACTGTTAAACCAATTAAAAGTTGAATTAAAGCTTATCATGAAAATAATGTTGCATGCAAACATCTAGTACTTGAGTACTGTAGAATATTTCTACCATACATATTATATATAAACAGCCTTTCACATTTTCAGATCTGTGTGGTTTTCTGCCATTGAGTTATCTACCAATATATCAAACATAATTCCAGTAAGATTTCCTTAACAGTCTTAAATGTGACTGATACTTACTGGATCAACAAAGAAGACTCCATCAATTGCTGTTTCTTTGTCCTTTTCATGAGGAAGAACATAACCTCCACACTGAATCTGATGCCATGTGCCTCGCAAGATGTCTCCAACTGCTGGTTGCATGTAAGGATAATTAAGATAAAATCAAACTCATGTATGGTAACATTAAATGAACATTCATATTAATTCATGTACCTACCACCAGTACTGTTCACAAGATCATTGTTGTTCTGTGTTTCCCAAAGAAAAATGTGACGAAATCCAGACAGAACAACAACTTTTTTGCCACAGTCTGAAATGTACAGCCGAGGGCTGGTTTGTCCTGAAACACAACAATGAGTGATAATAATGCACAAGATTTTGAACAATGGTTATGAACATTGCAATCAAGATCTCTGGTCAAACATTGCCAGGGAGAAAATTAGAGAGTACTTATTAATTACAATGACTTTTTGAGATAACCACACAAGAAATACACAAAGAAAAAAAGACATGAATCCAATAATATATGCCAATTCTCTTAATAAAGAACTAATCTCTTTGTTACCCATAAAATTCCCTCAATCTTCGAGACTTAAAAAACATCTGCATTAAAATTTCTTTACAATATATCAATTACCCTGTAACTTCCCTGAGTGACCAAGACAAAATTTCTCTTTACAATATCATTCAATTAAATATCAAGCAGACAAGTAATGAGTATTAAGAAAAATATCAGTCAGGGAATTATTGTGTGTAACTGATCCATGACAAAATTCTCCAAAGTAACATCATAGAATTGTAGACATACAGTAAGAAGAATTTCTAAAGAGAACTACAGAAAGTGAAAGGGTTGAAGAAGGGAAATTATTTGAGTAGATTTTGTCATCATCAAAAATATTTAGGTTGTCTGTTCAAGAATAGGCATATTATTGTTGTGTGCATTTGTATACAGTCTACAGTCTAAAAGCAAATCTAAAGGGAGTGGCAGAAGAGGGTTAACAAAGATTAAGATGATCTTGATCAGGTTGATAATTGACAGATATAACACTTCAGGAAGACATATTTTGATAGAAAGTGAAAAGACAAATAAGTGGGTATTTCTCTCCACTCACTTGTTCCAGGCTGCACATTTCTTATCTTGTCCAACACAGCTGTCAACTTGACTGTTCCTGATTTTTTGTTCCAGATAAAGACTTTTCCTGAATTTAATGCTCCAGCCACGAAAAAACCTGCAAAACAACAAATCAAGACAACACGAAATATAATGTTGGTCAAAGCGCCCATCTTTTTTATAAACTTTGAACAGTAGTTGTATCACAATACGTGTAGTGCAATAGTTTTTATTGACTCTCCTCCTAGGAGGGTATTCTAAGTTAATTCACAACACTTTTTATGGGACTTTAGCTAAGAGTACATTGAGCACTTTACGTGCATAATCTTTTTATGAAATAATTTTTTTGCAAGTGCCCCTAATTTTAGAATGAAGGCCACACTACAACACTGGGAGCTTTGTTCTCTACTCTTTGCAAAAACTTGCATGGGTTCTTTAGAGTCCCCTGGTAACCAGCACAGTGAAGATACATGAAGGAGACAGGGCCAATTAATTAAACTTACTGAACTTATCCAAGAAGAATTGAAAATCTAACCATTTTCAGATGTCAAAGCAAAGGCAGCACATTCTCCTCTGTTCTGTAAGACCCTGACTTTTGTTGCGGTCTGGGGCAAGAGGAATCTGAAAAATTACATCTAGTTTACACCTGATCCCCATCATAACTTTGTTCTTCTTGACTGTCTGGGATGATCTATTTAAATTTCTTACCATTAGCTGAGATTCCGAAGCCTTGCACATCATCCAGATAATTTTGTATTGCAGGAATTTTTTTCCTTGTTTTTCCTGAAGGCAAATACAGTTGACTGAGGCGGCGTGAGTCAAACAGGTACAGATCTCCAACATCCTGCAACAGACAGCAAAAAAATTATCAGACTAGTTGCAGTTATATATCCAGACACAAAAGAGCAATGTTAATGGCTACTTTTGTTATTGTCTTCTCTTAAGTTTACAATGTGATTCGATCAATATCAATTTCGTAATACTGAATTCTGCCCTGGCCGGTAAAAAATATATATTTATGAAAGGCATGGTTTTAGATTTAAACCAATCATTAAGAAGGTTTAATTTTTCTCTTAAAGTTTTCTATGGTATGGAAAATTCCAACAGGAGTACAGCACAGTAGAACAGCGTCTGGATTATTTTCCATTCCAAACTCACCTTGCCAAGCCAAGACAAAGTCGGCCACGGTTTCTTTCTTTTGATCGTAGTCGAAGAAAGGACGTCGAGTTTCAGTAACATAATATGTGAAATCTATGGAGCATATTTTTTTTTTCGTGAACTATCCTTGCATTCAGCTAGGAGAGTTTTAACTGCTTGAACAACATTGAGCATTTTGTACACAAACATTTATGTTGTCCGCCATTTTTGTTAACTGACCACATTAGTTACCAGCCTTCTTTCGTCCGCTCTTGTTTGATCAAATATTTGCAAAACCGAATGTTTGTGGGATACTGAGGAATTTACTCGGGGAAAATAGGTTATATTCAGAAAAACAAACCAGTGGAACAACGACGGTTGCAATTAAAGAAAATTCTGAGGAAAAATTCTATAAATAGAGACTACGAACGAGGAGAAGAATTTAAGCAGTGAGCTATTTTCGGAAATACATGAAAACTGGTAACTAAAAACATGGCGGGCGGCATCGCAGGTAATATGTTGTGAGATATTTCTGTGATTTCTTTTATTATTTGTGATGTTTATGGGCATGTTAGAAAGACCCTGCTTCATCTGTAAATATCTTAAATTTCCTTTCTTTCGTTTCATGTCTTCCTCTTCCACATGAATGACAATTTAGCGTAAGTATGACATTTTGTTGAGATTGAGCTGCTTTCGATCGTGGCAGATTTATAATCTTTGTTGTATTTCCTGTTGATTTAAAACATTCATTGAAATTAAGAGCCGTAATTTGTCGTTGTTTCCTTTTGATTTCAAAATCTCAGTGAAATTCAGAACCGAAATCTTTTCTCTTACATGGTAGGATCATCGCTCTTTCTTTTTCCGCGGCAATTGGTGTACTACTCGTCGTTCTTGGGTGTGCTTTGGAAGAATACGGGTGAGTAAAGAGGTGTTGAAAGTTTCTAGAACATTACTTGTAAATTAAAAATATACAGTTTTGCTATTTAATCGAACCCTTTTCATTGACTTGGGTCAAAGTGTTTGAATTACGCATCCTCCTTACAAATTGTCTTCCTCTCCTTGTAAGGATTGCTAGATATCGTTAACTACTATTTGTTTGTCCTTCATCATTGCAGGGTATGGTGGCCTTTGTTTGTATGTAAGTAAACTCTTGAAATTATAAAGTAGAGCACTGTAGTTAAACTAGGGTGAAGGGACACACAATATCAGAACAGTACTAGTATCTGAACAGCTGCACATCAATTCTACCCTATTACCCAAGAGCAGTCAACTGATAGCATTTTGCAAAAATGAAAGAGAGGAAAATAATTAGACATGGTTTGATGCTACTCTGATTTAAAGATTTGCCAAACCTAAGGATCCTGTCACATAAGAACAATGAACCAATGCTATTTATTCTATTCCGCGCAATGACTGTGATCATAAGTATATTGGACAGACCAAGCATCAGTTTGGTACACATTTGAAAGAGCATCAAAAAGTGGTCTTCTTTGCAAAAAAGAAAATTCAGCTTTGTTGGAGCACACATGCCCACCCAAACATACAATTGGGTGGGATGATTCTAAAATTATCACCACTAATTGACATTACCACCAATGCCTTTGTTTGGAAGCCAGGCATATCAACTTCACCCATGCTCCTTTTAATCATGATGATGGTGGCTTACTTCCAGACACCTATTTACACCTCGTCAGAGAAAAGGGCAGCTTATTAGTGAGTGTATAAAAGGACCTCTTGTTACAGCATTTAGATCACCCTTGATGAAGGTACTAGACAGTAGTGTCAAAATATTGGGTCTATGAATTGTAACTTCCTGGTTACATTCATTAAATTTTAAACCAGAATAGCATCAAACTATGTCTGATTGTTCACCTGGTTGCCATGTGAACTTTAAAATAGGGAAACAAATATTCAAATTAACAGGAAGTGCTTGAAAATCCCAACTGGCAGGAGGCAGACCAAGGACTTAAACCCAGGACTACCAGATCACAATTACAGCACCCTAACCACCCTAACTGAAATTTCTTTTTAATTAAAGATGGGACAGTTAATTTTATTTTATTCATAATGAGATTACTGCTGTTCTCCTTGCAGTGTTTTTTTATGCCCTAGCCCCAATACCAACTGTCATTGCCAAAAGATTTTGTGAAGATTTTTCGTCCAATGCTGCCAGGTAAGTAACTACACTATGAGAGCAAATAAACATATGGCGAAAGAAACACGACTGCTTATGAACCAAAAAATAGATACATTTTAAATGAATAGATAAATAAGGAGACATCATTTCAGCAGCAGAATGGATGACTGCATTTTACAGCCAATTAAATTTGTCATCTTTTTTGCAGTTAATTGGAGATAGTATTCAATACTCAGATTGAATTTGTTTGTCTTGCGATATGAAACCCACAGATAGGAACCTTTGTTAGTATTTTTTCAAATTAGCCTCCATGATTTCTTGATATGAATAATGTTTACTTTGAAATTAGGCTACTTCTGTTCTTAATCAGGTTCTTAATTCTTGTTTACAAAAAAAAACAAAAAACAAAAAACAAACAACAAGTGTATTCTTGGATGTGGGTGTAATACAGTGCTGTATGCCAGCCCTATAGTGCCTTGCTTGGTTAAGTTATTCACACAGTTAGGTACGTTGTGTGGCTACGGAGCTATTATCAGTACAATGTTATGGTCTTTTAACTCAGCCAGTATTCTGGGTAGTTTTTGTTACAGTTTTTGTATCGCATATGATTTACTGTTTTGTATTTAAAAAAATGCTATTTTCTAAAAAAAATGAGAACCAAGCTGTGTTGAGATTGTACCCTACAATGGTTCTTATGTGAAGGATGCTTAACTGGGAAATTTTAGCCTGACAGGTTCTCAAATTTTAGGTCTTTAAAAGCAGGTTCTTACTGTGTTTGGAAATTATTTCAATATTTCACAGTTAAATTTTGTCATATCATTCAAGCTCTGTGATAGGAAAGATGGCTTAAGTTTCTACTCACAACAATGGGTCAAGACAAGCGTAACCAAATAAAACACATGCAACTTGCACAGTCAAAATAGTGCAAGTCAAAATAGTACAAGAACAGACACAAACAACAACACTACATAAGTACTTTTGGGAACTAATGCCCCAGAAAACTTGCATAAACCAACTACTGAACCATCAGATTGATGAAAAGGTGTTTTACAAGAAGAAGGGGTTAATTTCTTGTGCCTTGAGAAGCAGAACACTGTCAAGCTCAAGAGGGTTGGGTGCATTTGAGGATAGAAATGAATTAAGGGTGATCAGTAACAAAAAACCTGGTTATCTGCAGAAACCGTGTAACTAGACCCACAACAGTACCAAGACTTGAATATGAAATCCTTCTTCACAATAATGAACACTACTTAAGTAATAGTGAAAATAAAGCCTGAAAAAATTCAGGCCTTTGTGGGATTTGAACCCATGACCTTTGTGACACAGGTGCAGTGCTCTACCAACAGAGCTAACAAGCAATCAGGAGCTAGTCATCATGTTAATTCATAAGAAAACCTGTGAAATGATGAATCAATGACTGTAAATATGTGAAAATCATATATGAACTGCAGATTAAGAAATGAATATGAGGCAATCTTTGTAGTAATAAAGTTCAATGCTACTTACTGTAGGAAGTGTTTCACAGGTTTTGTGCAAACCAGCATTACGTCATGACCAGCTTCCAGTTGGCTTGTCAGCTCAGTTTTTAGAGCACTGCATGGGTATTGCAGATGGTATGGGTTCAAATCCTGTACAGGCCTGAATTTTTTCAGGCCTTATTTTTCACTACTGCGTAAATAGTGTTCATTGCTGTGAAGATTGCTTTCATATTCACTTCTTTATCCGCAGTTCACATATATGATCTTCACACATTCACAGTCATTGAAGTACCAAGACAACCTCTTATTTGCATAGATCAGCTCATTTGGGCATGTCCTCCTATCAATCTGTTCTTGGCTCTTGTAGGGGACCCTCACAGAAAAGAGTCAGAGAATGGTTGTAGTTGTTTGAGAAAATTCCTACTGCATATCAACTGTCTTTTTATATTATTTCAGTGTTGTTAAAGAAATTGCAATGTTTTTCACTGCTGGAATTGTTGTCTCAGGGTTTGGTGAGTTCATTTTGTTGCTATAATTGTAAGTAATTTGTAAAAACCTCACTAAGTGGGACATACTTTAGACTTGAAAATAAAAAACATCTACATGTATTCAGTTCCATTTAGTTATTCAAGTAAAAAGGCTTATGAAAATTTTCTTTTGATATCTCTTCAGGTCTTCCAATAGTTCTTGCACATACTGAAATTGTGAGTAGAATTTTATAATACTGTATTCTAATTACAGTTGAACAGCTGTATTGCTCTTAGGCTGGGTAATGTCTGCAGTTAGTAGATTCAGCAACTGATTTCTTCATTTAATTTGATTTTCAATGGTCTTTCTTGGTTTGATTCAAGTCATTGCCAAAGTAATTGAAAATACTGAAATTCACAACCTTAAGTTTGATTCTTCCAGACTGCTTTACCAACAGTCAGATCCCTAAAGCTCACTCACCTTTGGTTTACTGTGTTGTCTAAGCCCTTATGAAGTTTCAAAATAATGTGCTATTACTTTTGGGTAGCCTATTCCCCTTGCCAAAGCAGGAGAGACATGGAGTATTTCTACTCCCCCTGGATGGGATTTTAGTTCATCACAACCCCCCTTGCTAAGTTTAGCCTTGGCCCCCCCTCCCCTCCCACCCCATTTCTTTTTAGATCCACTATAGTGTCCCAATACCCAATTAATTTACCTTTTGCAGAGAGTTGAGGGTTTTAGAAATACCTTTATTTTTCCCAAAAACTAAACAAAGTTACACTGATCAGGGTTCTGCAGGACCCTTTCAATTCAAAGTTCTGGTTTTTTTGCTTATTAGAGTTTCTCTTCCATGTCTAGATAAAATGGGGAGCTATGGCATTGGTGTCATCTGGAAACGTCTTCATCTTTGTAACAATTCTGATTTATTTTATTGTTTTCTCTGGTGAAGATGACTGGGGCTTTTGAAGAGACACCAGTTGTACACTTCTCATTTTTTTTTTTAGTGTATAAAGTATTGCAATTATCATTTTGTACAGAATGATTGAGGTTTGTGAACAATTTAACTTTTTGTGATAACATCAGAACCATATGCTGAGATGTTTCAGGCCCTCAAAAGGGAACTTCCAAATTAGAATTGGATGTACAGTTTTTGTTAAAATTGACAGAAGCAAGTGGGCTTCTGATGAGAGAATTAGAAGATTATTTAGTGTAACCTGGTTCTTTAAAGGGAGGAAAAGGGAAGACTTTAAGTTTATGTGACACCCACAAAATAAGCGATGGAGTCCCTGACAAAAAATTAATCATATTGCCCTCCCAGTTTTCTCATTAGGTCATGGGAGTGAAATTTCTGGGCACGTATGCTATATATAATAAGTGATAGGTTTCCTTTGAAGTGGAAAAAGTGCTCAAATTATGCTAAATTTTAAAAGCTTACTTTAAGGGATTAACTGTAATGATTGTATAATACAGTACCATTAAATGAAAGTTTTCAGGACAAATCTGTTTCAATTTGTTTTTAATGCCAATTTCAACCCTACAAAATACTATTTGCACTTATTATGAACCTTATATGCAATCAAATACAATTAAGCAGAGTTAACAACATCAGCATTCCATAGTAGTCAAGGGTTTTTTGCATATACGTGTGTTGGAATTCCATGTACTCTGCATTTGAGGCGTTCTTGCTTGTGCTTTGAGCATGAACTTTAATCATTGTTTGGAGTGGCAGCTCATTGTACAGGCAATTTTCCCCACCCCTTCCCTCCCTCTTTCTACTTTTTATTCAGTGTGACAGGTGCCTGTTTCCCTTTTCTGCATGGGGTTTCATGACTGGGTTGCCAGGATTTGCCAGATATGGGAGCAGTCTCCATCTAGGAGCTGGCTGCCAATGGGGGAAGCTCTTGGATATCTCAGGCACCCAGCCTCCACCAAGCAATGCAGTTGTTAAATGGCTGTTTCCACGCATATTCCTAAACTGAACTCCCAAATGTGAATGACAACTAACTTCTCTCTGTAATGCATTTGCCATGCACCCAGAGGAGTAGCTGTTTTAGCTTTTCCTTTCTTCTTCATTACCTCTTACATTTCTCTTCATCACCTCTCAAATCATTATTTCAGGTTGGCTGTTTACCTGTTCTTAGATGGATTGATGAGTGATTTTTGTTTTTATTCCCACTTTCAATATATATATATATACCGGTATATCTATCAATTTATTTTGAATAATTATTTAATTCACTCATTTATATATTGATAAATGTGTATCCACTGACATTTTTTACAATTTATTTGTTGCTCAGTTGGAGAACACGAACCATTGATTGTTATTCAATTTTGCAATTAACCCTTTAACTCCCAAGATTTAATTAGAAATTCTTATTACTGTCTGTCATACAATTTTATGTAATGTTAGTTTGGAGAGTTTGGAATTGGATCAAACATCCATCCCCTAATTGCTATTTTTCTTTTTTCTCATTACTTGTCTGCTTGATATTGTACTGATAGTGTGAGGAGAAATTCTGTCTTGTTCATTAATGGGACTTAAAGGGTTAATGATTGTTTAACAGATGCTTTCACAGCTTCCACTATCCACCTCCATGAGTCTTGTTCAATTTTGATAGACATTGGCGACTAATTATTTCAAATGAGCCTGACATTAAACGACAGTTCCAAACGCGATCGACCTACGGGCGCCAGGAAAAAGCATGTGGCCTACTAGAAAGCGGAAAGTTGTAACATTTAGGAAGAACCATGAAACTCCAAGCGAAAAACAAAAGTGATCCTGCTTTGTAAACACATTTTGAAAAGGTCACGCCGCATTAAAAGAACTGAAAATCAGAGACCAAAATTCAAAAGCGTAAAATGGCTGAGAACCAAAAACTAAAAAAGTAATAAAGATTACTGGAGACCAAAGAGAGGTTTTAGAATAACCTAATACCATTTTGGCCGTAAAGGTACACTCCTAAGGTGTAAGCTAACCTTATCGGCGCCACCTAAGAATAATTTATTCTGTTTCAAAGATTTTCAAGCGTGTTTGTTGTCAATGACCCAGACGAAACTCGATCGTGTGTAATTCACGTGAAAAGGATCTGATTTTTTTTTCACAATCTTTGAACCTTTGAACTGCACTCAAATGCGGTATCAGTAGCACATCACCTTGTTTCTTCTGTAGACATTTGTGATCACGAAGTAATATCGATCTGTTTTAAACATTTGGATCTAGTAGCACTGGGCGGGAGATGATCACTGCTGAAGAGCATGCACATTTCATGTAGCAGAATGGAGTTGCCAAAGTTATGAATACGTAGCAAGCAGACTTGACCACTGGGAAAACAGCGCAACACATACACTTTGCCGTATGTGGTGTGTCCGGAGCTGGAAAGTCTAGTTTTCTTAACAGCATACGAAGGTAAATACATCATTAAACCCACGCAGACCAAGGGCGCACTGAGTATAATAGTAAAAAAAAATAGTTTTGCGCAATAACACCAGCCTGTCCGATATTTTATTATTGTAGTTCCCTAAAAAGATAACACTGCTTTCAGTTTAGATGAGGTCAAATACAAGTGCATGTAACATAATTAATAAATAGCAACGGGCACCCAAACAGTGGTGTTTTTATTCCTAACTGAAGTTGCTAAGGCCAAATATAAAATTTTGTAGACTTGTAATTTGCAAATACATGTATTTTAACGTTTGTTCCTTCGATGTTTGTGCTAGACTTGATAACATTCGTGAAGATACCGCAGAGGTCGATGACGAAGAGAGCACTTAAGAACCGAAATGTTACGTGCATCCCAGCAACCCCAAAGTCAAGTTTTGGAACTTACCAGGGATAACAGAGCAGCGGTGTTTAAGGGTGATCTGGAGAAGTACTTCAAACTTGAAATGTGTAGCTGGATACGTTCCATACCTACCTCAATAATCTTTGCCAAAGATCGATTCACCGCTGACGACTTAAAACTTGCAAAGATGATTCGATCAAATGGCAAGAAGTTTTCCTTCATTCGTGCAAGAATTGATCAAGATGTTGAGAATGCGAGGAGAAGCAGACAGCATTTATTTAATGAAGATGCCATTCTGGAGAAAATACGAAAGAACTGTGCAAAAACTTAATTGGAGGAAGCCTCCTCGGTGATGAGAAGGAAATATTTTTGATAAGCAGCCACTACCATTCGAAGTATGACTTTGGAATAATCTCCCAAACAATTACAGCTGTTTTGCCGAAGCGTCAACGAGAAGTTCATGCTCTGGCCTTCACTCAGCTCTGGCCTTCACTCAGAGATTGAATGCTGAAATAAACTTTGCGTTATTTCTGTTCAGTGTTAGTGCATCAGCTCTTGCTACATGTGTCTAAGTTGCCGGGGGAACCATCGCCGCTGATATCGTGCTGTTACGAAGAGAAATTTACTTTTAGAAGAAGAGCCACTTCGTCTTCCAGAAGAAAGGTTAGATAACTTTTCATTACTGAGTATCAACACCCAAAACAAAGTGAAGGCATTAAGCACAATTTTTGGCTGTGCAGCGCGAATCGGCGCGCTTCAGTGCAGCCCATGCTCCACTGGGCACTGTCAGAAAAGAACACACCTCATCCCGTTTATTGGTGCAGCTGTCGCAAGCACCTTTTTCTTTCGGAGCAACATATTACTTTCTGCAAACACTGGAAGATATAGAAAAACTTGCTATTGAGGTGCTGAGAATAACACCATTGAAAACCAAACCCAATCAACTTTCATCAAGAGAAAATAATGTCCCTTTACTTTCTCTTGTTTTCATCAACCTGACTTACAATATTTGATTTCATTGAAAATTCTTGAAAACAGGGCCCGAGCAAAAAGCTAAGTACAGACGGAATTGGCTGTTGATGCATTGTGAAATTATGTGGTGATAAACCAACGTGTTGGCGGAATGTCTGAGGAGGGTTATTATAATAACGACTGAGCGGAAAAAGGTAATTTTGGGTGTTGATGTTGTATTTCAAATAACAGAATTGTATGTTTATCAAGTTGTTTTTAATGACACGGTTACAATTTTTTCTCACAACAGAAATCGTTACTGAACTTGTTCAATGAGCATCATATGCTCCCAATCTTACAACCTAACATCGTCGGGAATGTAAGATTACATTAGTAGCGATTTCGATACTATTAATCCGGAAACGGTAAAGCAAAATGTTGTTCATCGTGGTTTTATACATAAAGGAACGTTTAATCGTTTGTCTCACAATGTAAAAGTGAGGCTAATCAATCGTGTTTTGATTAAAACGTTGGACAGCTATACTACTGGCCTTCGTCAAGCGCCGAGGTCGAAAGTTTACGTGTCGCTATTTATAGCAGCTTAGTTTGTTGTCGTTGGTGTGTTTTGGCACGCTGTGCATTTCGATCCTTGTTATTTTTCCAACCATAAGATATTGTTTCCTCGCTTTGATATCGATCGGTTGTTATTAGATTAAACGAATTAAGAAAGTCTACAGACTCGACAGTCTAACATTATCAATCTTTTTCCTTCACCAGGGAAAGCAATTGACTGGAGGATAAAAAGTCAACAAAAGGACTATAAATGATTGCTACGTCTCACAAATATCCGAAAAATTACTGTCCGTTAGAATTAGCAACAAATTAAAGTAAGTTGAATGCAGGGAATGAGGCGTTTAAAAGACGATTGTAAGAGAACAGAAGAATTCATATTGATATTTTTCTGACAAAGCTGAATTAAGAGAAACGGTTTTCATAGGCAGTACATTGTTTCACTTTATGTTCGTTTTGATGCTTGAAGTGAAAGAAGACCAATGAATCTTTATTTTATGTAAGAAATTTGTTGATAAAATTCCTGGAGCAAAATAATTGTCTCTTTTTTTACCTCGTTATTGGTGGAAATTTAACATTATCGAATTTTCTTGCATCTCTGAATGAAATAAATTTGCCATCGAATGAATATGATTGTTATCACTATGGGTATCGATTTATTCCGAGAAACAAGAGTTTTGTATACCTGAGAACTTGTATATTTCCTGTTTCTAGCTTCTTGCAAAACAAAAAGTGAAGACAAACCACTCTGGGTATGTGCCATTGAAACCTTAAACTGCAATTTGTTTTCCTAGTTTGGTTGAGACCTCAGTTCAACATATTATCGCTGTCAATTTCACACTAATCGATATGGTCTTGAAATTAGTTCTGCTGTGGAAAAATCAGTCACTAACTAGGTCTCACCCGGCACACATTACCTTTTCGTCAAAAGATAATGCCAATACTCCTTCCACTTTTCACTTATGCCGACATTTCTTAGGGTAATTAAACAAATTATCTTTTATAAATCACCCTTGCGTAATGCAAAACAATGCTGGAAGATCAGGGGTTAATTCTCTTGCACAATCTGGAGTATCTAAGGCGTTTGTTGACGACATAACCACATCATCAAGGTCGACAGCCAACAACTTGGCCCATTTTTTCGTTAGTCACTATCTCGCTGGGATATAAATCTTTCATTCAACCGGCCATGTTTAATTTGGAGATAGAGTTGACGGTGTGGAAGGGGACGAAGAAAAACTTTTCCATTGACCGCCCTACCCCCTTGCGTCTGAGTTGTTGCCTGATGATGAAACCACAATATCAAGGTTGGCCTGGGTCTCGTTTCTTTTAGTCGCTGTCTTTCTGTTTCTCAAAGCTGTGATATTCATTGCCCCACCCCTCCCCTCTCCTTCTTTTTGACTTCTCTTGGTAAAAATCTCTCTCTCTCTCTCCAGCTTTTCGCTGCTATAAAAATCGAAGATGGCAGCTAAAATTTTCACTAACATAAATGTGAGCACTCGCCGCCAAAATACGCCTGCTTCACAGGCTTTGCTGTGTGAATGGACATATAAAGCGCCTTTCGCATATGAATGTTAATCTTTGAATATATCTCATTGTAACCAAATATCTTCGGGCGCTGAGGAAATGAGTCATGTGACAAACATTTTAAAGCATTTTTGTTGACATTGAGTCAAATGATACTCGATCTTGTGGAATTCACATGAAATGAATTTGATCTCCCTCACAGACTTTGAACCTTTGGACAGCAACCAAATACGTTATCAGTAGCACATCGACTTGTTCCTCCTGTCGATATCTGTGAACAAAAAATAATATCGCTTTGTTTTAAATATGGCTGAGCATTGTGGCTGGGAGACGATCAGCGCTAAAGAGCTTCAGGATTACGTGGAGCAAAATGGAGTTTCCAGAGTTGCCGAATACGTATCGAGCAGACTCGACGATTGGAAAAACGTCGTAATACAATTTGCAGTATGTGGTGTTTCAGGAGCTGGAAAATCTACCTTTATTAACCGCATACGAGGGTAAGTACACCGATGCATTATGACTGAGGACGTGCTGAGCACAACAGTAAAAAACAAGTCACTTTTATTAGATATAAAAGAGCTTGTTCTATAGTATATATTTGTACAGGTCCCGTAAGTACTTTTATGCAACAATCAGAGTGCCTCGACCTATCCTGCTTCTGCCATAGCTGTTCATTTTATTGCGATTCAGTTATTTTATTTTAATGTTCATAATGAAGAACCTTCTGAATAACTAAAGATTTTGACCATCTCTCCCTCCCACTCAGTCAATACGTACATAACATTTGATGATAAATTTCCTGTCGAAATGAATATGTCGTTTTTATCGATGTTTTATTATTATGATATTAAAACTAGGAGAAAAAAGCCTTCTTGTAGGCCAGGACTTGATCAGGAGTAAAACACAAACTGCGGTGCCTGACCAAGCTGTAGGCCTTGGGAACCAGGGAAATGTCTAACAGTATTTCAACTGTAGTTCCTTCGCTGTTTATGATAGAGTGGAAGACTTTGATACTGATGCAGCAGAAGTCGATGTTACTGAGTGCACTGAAGAGCTGAAATGCTACGATCATCCCAGCAACCCCAATATTAAGTTTTGGGACTTACCAGGGATATCAAATCCTATCTACGATGGTGATCTGGAGGAATACTGCAAAAATGTGCCTTTGGATGAGTACGATACCTATCTGATCTTTGCCAAAGATCGACTCACCGCTGACGACTTGAAACTTGCAGAGAGGATTCGATCAACTGGTAAGAAGTTTTTCTTCATTCGGGCAAGAATTGATCAAGATGTTGAAAATGCGAGGAGAAGCAGAAAGCATTTATTTGATAAAGATGCCACACTGAATAAGATACGAAAGAACATTTCGCAAAATTTGATTGAAAGAGGCCTGCTTAAAGATGAAAAAGAATTTTTTTTAATAAGCAACTACCATACTGCCGAGTATCAATTTGGTGAGCTGAGCAGAGCAATTTTAGCTATTTTGCCGCAACGACAACGTGAGAGTCTCATTCTGACCTTTGATAATGCCTTAATTTTGTCAAAGGATACCCTAAAGGAGAAGGTTGAAGTTCTTAGAAAGCGCATCAAGTATGTTGCTACCGCGTCTGCTTTCGCTGCCACTGTTCCAATTCCCGGGGTATCTATTGGGACTGATATCGCGTTGATAAAAAGAGAAATCGACTTTTACATAAGCCAGCTTGGTCTCCCAGAAGAAGGGTCACATAGATTTTCATCGCTGGGTTTAAAAACCCAAACTCAAATAAAGGCATTGAGTACAGCGCTGGGCAGTACCATGCAAATTGGCGGGCTTCTTGCAGCCTACGCTACTGAGAGTGTCGTCGAGGAATTCTCTCGCTATATTCCGTTTATTGGCACAGCTATAGCCAGTTCCTTGTCGTACGGTGCAACATACTACTTTCTATCGAAATGGTTAGGACAAATGGAAGAAATCGCACTTAAAGCGTTGGAAGAAACATTGTATGACCTTCAATCCCATTAACTTTGATGTATGATATGGACCATGGTTTTCTTTTCTGTGCACCAATCACAAGCCGAAGGCTCAGTGGAAATCGACTAACTTTAAGTGAATTTACTTTGGTTTTGTTTTTTCTTATGTAAAAAAAACCACTTTTCTGACAGTTGTTCAGTAGTAACTCAGTATTAGAATCAAATAGGTATGCTCAGAGGTACTTCAGTCTTTTTCTACTGGCCAGGAAGCAGGCCACAAAGCTGAATTTTTCCCCAATAGCGCATGCTCTCATTAGCTTCTTTAGGGTCTCATAAAATCCAACGATGAAATGCTAAACTGCAAAATATAATAATGCCAGAGGGTAAAACTTCAATTTTACCTGTGCATGTTGAACGCCGTTGCTCGTAACCAGAGTGGAACTAAGGATGGCGTGAAATTTTAGCATTATAATATTTTACGCTCCTAGGGGCTTACACAAAATTTGCAAATCATATTTCGGAATATTATTCCATTTGCATCCTCTAATATTTTAGTCTAAGAAGGATTAAATCAACGGGAAAAAAAGAGAAATGGCTTGTTTTATTGTGGTATTTGAACGAACAGAGGAGTTAGTTTAAAGGAGAACTGAAGTCCAAATTCATGTAATTTTTTTCGCCGTGTATCGTACATTTATGTATGATGGAACAAATTTCCGTCATTTTTTTTCCCTCGAACGACAGTTTTCATCCAGAAAACGAAGGGTTTTTAGTGATAATTGGCTCGATATTTGACTGTGGTACGTCGGCTCAGAACACGAATGTCAGCGGTTCTTTTTGTAGCGTGTGACGTAGGTTATGGGGATGAAAGTAAACACGGCAAGAAACAGGCAAGTTGAATTCAGGACTGCGGCTTGCTCGCGGGAAAGAATTTGTGGTTTTCCAGGAGTAAAGATTGTGCAAGGTGAAGCAAAAAAATGATTCAAGCGCCTCTCATATTAGAAAATTGGTCTTCTATCCAGGGATTGTATAAGAGAAAAATATTTTGGCTTTCGTAACCCTGTGTTTCTGAAACGTAGTTACGTGTCCAGATCATGTGCGGCGCATCTTTTATACTTGGATTGACCTCGATGTTTTCGGAATAGGGTCTCCACTTTAATTTTTCTTACATACTGGTAACTTAAGATATTTCATCTTCCATTCTGTTTCCCATATTTTGTTATTTACCTTTTTTAACATTAGTTTGCAACGCGTTTGTAGTCTGGATTTTGCAATGGCATGTACGATAACGCACGCTGTTAACAATGTCACAAGAAGTCCAAAAGGAAATAAAATTTTGAAATTCGTGTTGAACTTTGGTTTATAAGTTCTCTATAATGGGTTAAATTCTTGGCTTACGCAAGAAAGGATGTACAAATACGGAAGCCCGAGTTGTTTGAGGTTATTCTTCTATCTGTTCTTAGCGGTTGAGTAGCCCTCGTTGCTATATTTACTTCGATTACTTTCGAGCTAAAAAATGGTATACTGCACGGCGTTCGATTGTAACAACGACTCGAGGTACACAACTGGTATATCCTACCATTGCTTTCCGAGGGACGAAGCTCTACGATCACGGTGGCTGGCAAAGATCTCACGAGTGGATCTGGTCGTTTCGAAAAACTCCAGGCTGTGCTCAGAACATTTTACACCTGACTGCTACGAACGAGACTTGAAAGCAGAAATTCTTGGTTTGAAACCCAGATCTACGCTAAAACCAGGTGCAATACCCACGGTTTTTTCGCATCGGAGACCATCAAAAAGACCTCGACTTTCATCGGAGAAACGTTCAGAAGAGAAAGTCAGAAAAGAAGTAAGTGAATCGCGAATTACTCTCTTGTAACTGGGTTGGGTTGTTGCAAAGCTTGGGTTGTTGCAAACACTTGAAGCTGCTCATCATTTATGCATGATTGATAAAAAAAAATTGAAAGGTGAATGCAGTTTGAGGGCAATAACAATTTATATCTTAAGGGATATCACCCGAATAGGTTCCATTGAGAAACATTAAATTTTCACAGAAAAGTATTTCTTCTTCTTAAGCAAAACAATATCCTGCCATGGAATTCCTTCTAGTTTCATGTTTTTTTTTTTTTCTGAGTAATCTTTGTACTTCGTCTCTCCTGAAAGTTTTTGACCAGTAGGTAAACAAAATTAAATTGTTTCAGAATAAAGTGATTATTCTTTAATTCTAGGACATTATACCTGCCCTTGTTAACTAGCAGGTGAACAAAATTAGTACAAATAGACTATATATAAGTTGTGGATATTATTCTTTAAATAATGAATTCTTTTAACCTTCTTTACTTCTATGTGAAACCAGTGCAGGCTTTCAACCAGAGGAGGGCAGGGTCAGGTGTTATATTTTCCAAGAAAATCCCATTGAATCATTGTGTAACCAGATGATTCGAACTTGTCAGGATCAGATAACGAACACCAAGGGGAAACAAAATGGGAAAAGCCACAGGATGATACCAAATACATTGTATTTAAACAAGAGCTATTTAAATTGTTTAAGTACTGTCCTGAGTGTGGTGCAGTTGTGATTAAGAGGAACCAATCCACACAAGGAAGCCAACTATTTGTCACCCTAGAATGTATGAATAATCATAAGTACTCCTGGCAAAGCCAGCCAATGCTTGAGGGGATGGCAGCTGGAAATTTGTTGCTGTCATCATCTATTTTTCTCAGTAGCTCTACCTTTACAAAAGTAGCATCTTTGGCAGATATCTTAAATTTGAAAATTTTCAGTGAGAAAACATTTTATAATATTCAAAACAAGTACTTATTACCTGTAATCAATGAGTTCTGGCTTAAAGAACAAAATTCCACTTTTTCTGAGCTAGGGGGGGGCGAGATCTGTGGCTTTCAAGGGATGGGCGTTGTGACAGTCCTGGCCATAATGCAAAATATGGGACATATACCATGATTGATCAGAAAACTGATAAGATTGTTGACTTCAAGGTTGTTCAGGTCAGTGAAGTAAATAATAGCAATGCTATGGAAAGAGAGGGTTTTAAATGCTGTATGGAAAACATCTATGTAAAAGGGGGGAAAATTATGGTTGTTGCAACTGACCGTCATGTGGGCATTAGGGCTGACATGAAAAGAAATTTCCCTGAAGTTGATCATCAATTTGATGTGTGGCACCTTTCCAAGAGTATAACTAAAAAGTTAACTGAAAAAGCAAAGAAGAAAGAATGTGCTGATCTCTCTCTCTGGATCAGATCCATCTCAAACCACCTTTGGTGGTGTGCCGAAACATGTGTGGGAGACAAGGAGATGTTTAGAGAGAAGTGGATATATATTGTCTATCACACTGCCAATATCCACTCCTGGGATTCAGCTGACCTGTATGAGGAATGTGCCCACCAACCAATCCCTCCAGCTATCGCAAGAACTAAAAGGTGGCTTAGGCCTGGCTCCTCTGCTCATAACGCATTGAAGGAGGTTGTATTCGATAAAAATCTGTTGAAGGACATTCAGCAACTAACACTAAGTCGTCATACTGGCAATTTAGAGGTCTACCATAGTGTGCAGACCAAATATGCACCCAAACGGCAACACTTCTCTTATAATGGCATGGTTGCTTGAACTCAGTTGGCAGCCCTAGACCATAATGCCAACACTGGTAGACAACAAGCCACTGTATCCAGGGGTGCCAACCAAGGGGAGCTGCAATACAAGGTAGTGTTTCCAAAAAATACAAAAGAATGGGTGGCAAAGCCCATATCTGAGAAGACAATCAATTATCATCTCAAGCCTATACTTAATGCCATTGTAGAGAGAAAATGCTTAAAACCTCAAGAGAGGAGTGCAACAGTCACAGCACCACACATTCCTGAAAACATTGCCAGAAAACCCGGCCTCCTAAAGCAGATGTCATTGCTAATCATACTTCGAGATTTTCGAATAATTAAATACAACAACTTTGTCAATAACACAATCAAATGAAAATAAAAGCAATCATCGTAGAAAAAAGCAATCAAAGTTAGGTTTGAGGTTTATTTCATTCAGGCCACGCAGCTATCCCTGGCAATGTGGATAATTTAATAACTGCAGTAGGGATGACATTCGTTTGGCTCTGCATGGCTTTTGACTGAATCACTATGCAGAAATGTGTTAGTACATATCCTCGATAATTGTATATTTCACGCAAATTTTAGAAAGAAACCGTAACATAAGGAAAGAAGAGCCTCTGATGTTATACACGCAAAGGATATGTTACTAATCATTATTAAAGGACATTACGGATAAAGTTCAAAGTTCCAGATCTGCTTCTCGAAACCCCACGTAATTACCACTCTCTTCAGGAAATGTTTTACGTATGGCCGTGACGACGCATGCTGGCACGATTCTCCGCCGGTTTTTCCTAATACCCCATGTGCCCACCAAGTAAATTGTCTGTAGGCTGCCAAACGCCAAGTTCTAAAGAACAAGAGGATATAAAGTCACAAAAGCGATTGACTTAATTACGCGTACAAAATAAGAAAGTAAAAGGCAGTTTACCTGTTGACGATAGGGTCGGGAATTGGATTGAGCCGCGCATTGTGGATTGCAACCAATGCCGTGCTCAAAACATCCGCGTCCAAGCATACAATGCCAAATTTCGGATGTTCTGTTATACATCTAACACCTATCAATACCCAAGGAAGAAAAAAGATCGAGTTTGCAATTGTCCACCTTTTGTCACTCTTAGCAAAGAAGCGGCCGCTTCAAACAAAATACTCGTGAGAATAATCACATAATAAGTACAAACCTGAATTGTCGAACTTTTGATTAAGCTCCTCTAGTTCTTGGCAGCAGTAACATTCATTTTCCACCGGCATAAGCGCACAAGCGCCGCACAAACACCATTCGGTGTTTCCCATCCTCGAAGTATTGTCTTCTTCGTGGGCTTCCACCTCCTGTTCTACACTCTCTTCCTGAGGTGGTTCGTCTCCAGGCTGATATACTGATTCGAACTGAAATGGTTCTATTCCGCTCATGACGAAGGGTCGACGAAGAAGCAATTTGTACTGAAGTTTAGCCGAACGATAACACGTTCTAAAGTGATCCCCATAACATACGTCACAGGCTCATTTGGAAGACCGCTGATTTAAAATTGGTGCCCACGGTTTGAAAGCCGAAACAGCGCGAAAATACAAACTTTAATTAAATATTTCTCCAAGGTAAGACACATTTAGCACAAATAACGCCTGAAATCGAGAATTCCGTCACTTTGGCTATCGAAAGAAATTAACTCAATTTTTGGCTTCAGTTCTCCTTTAACCGGTTATATTAAATGACATGGTTATGTCACTGTAGTAGTTCTTACACTGACTTACAGTCATAGGATCTGTTATCGTCTGTAGGAATATCATAGAGGATACTTCTATTCCCTATACAAAATAAAAGTAGTAAATAGTGTCAATCATTTTCACTCCTTTTCTCTCACTGGGAAATAAATTGACCGAAGGATTAAAATTAAACCAAAAGTTGCTTGAAATGATTAGCACATCACACGAATAATTAAAAAGTTAATGCACATCAAAATTAGGAGAAAAAAATTATAAATGTAAAGAATGAGACGGTTAAAACCTGATGACAAGACAACGTAGGTGTGTACATTGAGAATTTTCAAGCAACGCAGAAGTAGAAGGAAGTTGTTCATGGATAGTGCATTGTCGGTCTCGTGTGATGTTAGTTTTACTACCAGCAATGGTGGAAGCCTATGAAGTATTATGTTATGTAAAAAATTTGTGGCTGTAAGAAATTGAAATCAAGTAATATTTTGGGTGAAATGTTCCAAATATTTGTTTGTCTGTTCACTTACTTAGTTATTCTTGATGAAAATTTCAACGTGATTATTTTTTTTTGGACTTCTGAATGAAACAAATTTGCTCTTGAATGAATTTGATTTTTTACTCATTCTGTATGGCTATCAATTTGTTCCTAGAAAACGAAACATTTTTTTTTAACTGACACCTTATTGATATTCCTTTTTCACCTTTTTCCACTGTACTGTTATGATCAAAGTGCTCTGTGAGCAAACTCGTGATTTTGACAAATTATTTTTGGATTATGTTTGATGTTATCTGGTTTAGGGAATTTTGTGGTTGATTGTCATATTTAGAGTACGAGCAGTAGTTCAGTGTTCGCTAATGTAGCAAAGAAACAAAGTAACGTTGGGATAAGAAGGCATTACAATGCTATTACATTTGACAAGGGTGGATGATGTCATGTGTTTTAAACATATATCATTTTTGTTTCTGGTTCAAAAAAAAAAGCTGGTAGTAAATGTGAGTGAAAAGTGAAATTTACCGTCTATAATTGTAAATATTGGAAATTAAGGCAATACTGCATTAATGAAAAAATTAATGACTCTCTCTTTATCAAATGAGACAAACGGAAACAAGTTTTGAGTGATATCACTAAGCCCAGACTGCCACCGTCATTTTGGATTTCCGCTTGGGTAGATTTTGGTCACGTGCTATGCAACGTATAATCAAAAGCAAGATCGAATTTAATTTCAGGCCTATTTATCAATTATTGTGGAGTACAACTTTCGCGTTTGTGTACGTAATTTTTTATTTGAAATCTTCAAATTGTCTTGAAACTTAGAAGGAAATTGTTCTTTAAAAATTAACTGAAAATCGGAAGCAAAATTATTTGTTTAGGTGTTATTTAATTTTCGTGTTTACCTGTGATTTCGTCAGTTTCCGGAACCCTCTGTCGCTTCACACAGAAAAAATACACACACGAAATATAATGATCGTTTTTGTCCCCAATCTCACGCCATAACAGAAAAAACTTTTGAACACCTGTAAACTCCGAACGCTTGGGAGTAAGTGATATTTGTAATGAATCTTCGGACTGTTTTCAAGTTCAGGGATTGTAATTTACAATTTTATGAAAAAATTGTTCTGTCATTTCAGTGTGAATCCTCGCACACCTGCCAGTCGCTGGCGCCGCTTGTTGAAACTAGAACGAAAAAAAAAAGGAATTGCTGTTTAAGAAAACTAGTCGGTTCCATCGGGAACGTTTAACGGCCAGAAGCAAGAATTACAGACTAAACTGTATCGCGGTGCAGTTCAGTACGGTAAACGTTTTGTTTTCATTACACGCACTGTTAATATTGCAGTCATTAGACGCACTTAACAAAAATTTCAGTGGACCGACTGCGTGCAATTTTACACAGAAAATCTGTGAATAGCTAAGCTTTCAAAAATTTCTGTCCACAAAGTAAGACTGTTTTAAGGTCTTACGAATGCAAGGAGCTTTAAAAAACATGGACAGTAGTTTAGAAGTAGGTGGCGTGCATGCCTCATTTTCATAAAGTTTGCAGACCATGCCCGCTATAACTCGTGTTGCGCATGCGCAATTCACGAGTTAAAAATGAAAACGACTTTTTCAGCATTTAAAATTCGCAAAGAGTGGTAATGGAGAATAGACCACGACCCTTCTTTCCGGCGAAATCCACCGCACGAATCAAAAATTCAGAGAAGAAAAAAGGTAAAGAAAATTGATGTAAGCGCCCCAAGCTTAGCTAGCCCTTAGAGCGAGGAGCACGAAAAGTTGTTCCACCCGAAAAGTGCAAGATCCGTTTGCCTGAGGCTCGTGCTTTACTCTTGTTCTTTAAACATCTCGCATGCTTAAATAACTCTACATAATACTTGGAGGAGGGGGGGGTTTATTTCTCTAAAACTGTTCAGATCAAAAAGAGTATTGACTTTGTCTTACCCGTCACATTAAACATATATTACCTTCTCGTCAAAAGATAATGTTAATAGTCTTGCCACTTTGTCCGTAGGCCAACATTTCTTAGGGTTATTGAAACAAATTGGCTTTGGTAAATCACCTTTACGTAATGCAAAACAATGCTTCAAGATAAGGGTTTGATTCTCTTGCGCAATCTTTAGTATCTAAGGGGTCTGAGTTGTTGCCTGATAATGAAACGACAACATCAAGTTTGACCTCGGTCTCGTTTCTTTTAGTCGCTGTCTTTCTGTTAACTGAAGCTGTGATATTCATCGCCCCACCCCCTCCCCTCTCCTTCTTTTTGACTCCTCTTGGTAAAAATGTCTCTCTCTCTCTCCCCAGCTTTTCGCTGCTATAAAAATCGAAGATGGCAGCTAAAACTTTCAATAACATAAATGTGGGCACTCGTCGCCGAAATTACGCCTGCTTCACTGGCTTTGTTATGAATGGATGCATAAAGCGCCTTTTATATACGAATGTTAATCTTTGAATGTATTTAACTGTTACCAAATCTTTTCAGGCGCTGGGGAAATGAGTCATGTTACAAATATTTACAAAGTGTTTTTGTTGTCTTCGAGCCAAACGAAACTCGATCGTGTGGAATTCCAATGAAATGAAATTGATCTCCCTCACAGACTTTGAACCTTTGGACAGCAACCAAAGACGTTATCAGTGGCACATCGACTTGTTCCTCCTGTTGAGATCTGTGAACAAAAAATAATATCGCTTTGTTTTAAACATGGATGATTTTAAAAGCTGGGGGATGCTCCGCGCTGAAGAGCTTCGGGATTACGTGGAGCAAAATGGAGTTTCCAGAGTTGCCGAATACGTTACGAGCAAACTTGACGCTTGGAAGAACGTCGTAATACAATTTGCAGTATGTGGTGTTTCAGGAGCTGGAAAATCTACCTTTATTAACCGCATACGAGGGTAAGTACATCAATGCACTACGACTGAGGACGCGCTGAGCACATAACATTAAAGAATAAGTCACTTTTGTCAAATTTAAGGATCTTGTTGTATATTACATATTTTAACAGGTCCCGTAAGCACTTTAATGCAACAATCAGAGTGCCTCGACCTATCCTACCGCTGCCATAGCTGTTCATTTTATTGCGACTCAGTCATTTTATTTTAATGTTCATAATGAAGAACCTTTTGAATAACCGAGGATTTTGACCTTCTGTCCCTCCCATTCAGTCAATACGTACATAACATTTGATGATAACTTCGCTGTCGAAATAAATATGTCGTTTTTATCGATGTTTTGATTATTATGATATTAAACTAAGTGAGAAAAAAGCCTTCTTGTAGACCAAGACTTGATCAGGAATAAAACACAAACTGCGGAGCCTGATCAAGCTCTGTAGGCCCTGGAAACCAAGGAAACATTTAACAACATTTTAATTTTAATTCCTTCGTTATTTGATAGACTGGAAGACTTTGATACTGATGCAGCAGAAGTCGATGTCACTGAGTGCACTAAAGAGCCGAAATGCTACGATCATCCCAGCAACCCCAAAATTAAGTTTTGGGACTTACCAGGGATAACGAATCCATTCTACAAAGGAGATCTGGAGGAATACTGCAAAAATGTGCCATTGGATGAGTACGATACCTATCTGATCTTTGCCAAAGATCGACTCACCGCTGACGACTTGAAACTTGCAGAGAGGATTCGATCAACTGGTAAGAAGTTTTTCTTCATTCGGGCAAGAATTGATCAAGATGTTGAAAATGCGAAGAGAAGCAGAAAACATTTATTTGATAAAGATGCCACCCTGAATAAGATACGAAAGAACATTTCGCAAAATTTGATTGAAGGAGGCCTGCTCAACGATGAGAAAGAAATTTTCTTGATAAGCAACCACTTTCCTACCAAGTATCAATTTGATGAGCTGACCCAAGCAATTTTAGCCATATTACCGCAACGACAACGTGAGAGTCTCATTCTGACCATTGATAATGCCTTAATTTTGTCAAAAAATACCCTGAAGGAGAAGGTTAAAGTTCTTAAAGAGCGCATCAAGTTTGTTGCTACCGCATCTGCTTTCGCTGCAACTGTTCCAATTCCCGGGGTATCCATTTCGGCCGATATCGCGATGATACAAAGTGAAATAAACTTTTACATAAGCCAGCTTGGTCTCTCACAAGAAGGTTCAAACAGATTTTCCTTGCTAGTTTCCAACACCCAAACTCAAATAAAGGCATTGAGTACAGTGCTTGGTAGTACCATGCAAATTGGCGGGCTTCTTACAGCCTACGCTACAGAGAGTGTCGTCAAGGAATTCTCACGCTACATTCCGTTTATTGGCACAGCTATAGGCAGTTCCTTGTCGTTCGGTGCAACATACTACTTACTATCGAAATGGTTAGGACAAATGGAAGAAATCGCACTTAAGGCGTTGGAAGAAACATTGGAAAACGTTCGATCCCATTAACTTTGATGTATGATATGTACCATGGTTTTCTTTTCTGTGCACCAAGCACAGGCCGAAGGCTCAGTGGAAATCGACTAACTTTGAGTGAACTTAGCTTAGTGATGTTTTTCCTTATGTAAGAAAAAATTTTTTCCCACAGATATTCAGTAGTAACTCAATATTAGAAATAAATAGGTATGCTTAGCAGTACTTCAGTCTTTTTTAACCGGCTTGGAAGCTGGCCACAAAGCTGAATTTTTTCCCCAATAGCACATGCACTTATTAGCTTCTTTGGGGTCTCATAAAATCCAACAATGAAATGCTTGACTGTTAAATATATTATGTCAGGGGGTAAAACTTCAATTTTACCCGTAAATGTTGAGCGACGACGTTCGACTGCCGTTGCTCGTAAATAGAGTGGGACTAAGGATGACGTGAAATTTTAGCGTTGTAATATTTTACGCTCCCATGGGCTTACACAAAATTTGCAAAGAATGTTTTTAATAATATGCCATTTGCATCCTCTGATATTTTAGTCTGAGAACGATTAATTCAACGGGGAAAAAAGGAAAATAACTCGTCTTTTTGTGGTATTTGAACGAATAGAAGAGTTAGTTTATTGGGTTACATACAATGACACTACAATGTCATTGTAGTAATTCCTACATTTGTTCACAGTCATAGGATCTGTTATCGTCTGTAGGGATATCATAAAGGATACCTCTATTCTGAAAACAATTTAAACGTATTAGGAAAGTAGCAGTCAATCATTTTCAATCCCTTTCTCTCACTGGAAAATAAATTAACTGAAGGATTAAAATTAACAAAACTGTTGCTTGAAATGATTAGCACATTTTCAAGCAACACAGAATTAAAACGAATTTGTTAATGGATAGTGCATTGTCGGTTTCATGTGATGATAGTTTTGTTACTCGAAGTGAAAGAAGCCTATGAAGTATTATGTTATGTAAGAAATTTGTAAGACAAAAATTAGTTGCTTAGATCATATCCATTCGAATTTTGTGACTTCAAGTACAAGTAAAAGTATTGCGGTAGAAATTGCTGATAACTTGCCTGTCTTTAACCTTGTGTACAATCCAAAGTGTAGCCCCATTCCTGACACAATTAAAGTTAGAGATTTTAAAAAATTTGACAAGATTTCTTTTCAAAATACGTTAAGAAACGCGAATTGGCTGCCCTTATATAATAGTAGCGATGCAAATGAAGTTTGTCGAGATTCCTTCACATTTTTAACAGAATTAACAATGGGTATGCACCTTTGAAAATAATCAAAATTAAAAACAAGTCAAATAAACCCTGGGTGACTGGATGTTTAAGAAAATCAATTAAAATTCGTAGTCAGCTGTATAAAAAATGTCTGACAACCCGTAACTCCTATTATCGTGATAAACACAAACTTTATCGTAACAAAATAGTGGCCATCAATAAAATATATCGCGCACGGTAATATAAGTATATGGTAGTATACTTAAAGACTCTAAAAAGAAAATGTGAGATAACATTAATGTGATTATAAACAAAAAGAGGCCATCTTCCAACACTGAAAAATTGCAAGTAAACGACGAAAACTTTGAACAGCCATTCTCAATATCAAATGCGATCAACAAGTACTTCTGCGGTGTTCCGGCCAACCTTGCAGCCAAACTGCCCAAATCAAATCACCGTTCCTCTTCTTACATGCACAGGAAAAAAGAATCGTTTCGGTTTATTAGAGTGAATGGAGTGGAGGTCTTCTTATTATTAGAGAATATTGATATTAAGAAATCGTTTAATCTTGATAAAGTTCATCCTTTGCCATTATCTTCTGCCTCACCTATAGTGATAGTCCATTGATTTATGTCATTAATTTATCACTTAAGCAAGGCATATTTCCAGAAAGTTTAAAAGTTGCCAAAGTTATCCCAGTTTTTAACAGGGCTCTCGCTCCTTATGTAACAACTATCGCCCCATATCAGTCCTTTCAGCCTTGAGTAAAATTTTTGAAAGATGCATTCTTAATCAATTGATATTTCAACACGGAAAATATTCTTGCATCGAACCAGTTAGGCGTTAGAGCCGGAAAAACTACAACTGACTGCTTGGTTGACTTAGTAGATGATATAACTAAAGCTATTGACGAAGGTAGCTATGCTGTATCTATGTTTCTAGACTTAAGCAAAGTCTTTGACAGTTAACCATTCCATTTTACTTTCCAAACTTGACCTATATGGTATTCGTGCCACTGAAAACCTGTAGTTCAAGTCTTACTTAAGCAAACGGAAACAAAAGGTGTTCGTTAATGGTGTCGAGTCTAATTTCTTCTCACTGAATTCAGGAGTACTACAAGGGTCAATATTAGGGCCATTCCTCTTTATAGTTTATATAAACGATATGGTCAGAGCTACTAATTACTTTACTGTAAGACTTTTTGCAGATGACACATCTTTAACAGCAGTTAGTAGTGATTTAGATGTATTGATCCAGAGAATAAATTCCGAACTACCACCAGTCTATGAATGGCTATGCTCAAATAAGATAACCCTGAATTTAAGTGAGACAAAATACCTGGTTTTCCAACCACGACAGAGAAATAATTACAATTTATACCCCCCCCCCCCCTTAAATTAGCCGATCAATACCTTGAACAGTCTCACACTGTTAAATAATTAGGATTAGTTATCGATTCCTTTCGGCCATGGCATGATCATATTGATTATATTAGCAGTAAAATTAGCAAAAGTCTAAACATAATCACAAAACTAAAACGACATGTAACAGTTCAATCTCTCGTAAGTGTATACTATGCACTTGTGCATACGGCTGCATATTGAGGGGTAATAATTACGAAGCTCCATTGTCTCAGTTGGTAAAGCTACAAAACAAAGCCACAAGAACCATCAACAATGTACCAATTCGTGACCATGTTACTCCCCATTATGTAGGCCTTGGCCTAATTAGACTTCCTGACATAATTAAATTGAGTACGTCTCAACTATTCTACGATCATATTGCAGACAAAAAATCTTCTAATTTTGCCCTTTCTTTTGTATCTGAGATCCATGATTATGCCACTAGAAGTACATCTTTGCATCACCTGAATCCTATCCCCTTCAGAATAAATATAAGGAAATTCTTTCCAACAGTTATAGGGTGCTACAATTGGAATGATATTCCTATATCTCTACGGGAGAAGCCCATTAAAAAACTTTTTAAAAGAGCACTTTTCTCACATTACCTGTCCTAGTACTAATTAATGTCTTCCTCTGACCATGTTTTATTTAAATATTTGTTGTTTAAGGTGTGATTCCTATTCCCTCTCTTATATTTGTATCTTATATTTGTATCTTATATCTGATTGTATCGCTTCTTTTTACTGTATGAAAAAATGTAATTTAGGGTAAAGGGCATCTAATTAGCTTGCTATATTATGCCCTTCTCCATCCTCTCATCTTACTCGTAATTATTCATAAGACTCTAATCTGTTGAAATCGAGGAAAAAAATAAATATTAAAAAAAAAAACATTTGTAAGTGTAAGTAATTGAAATCAAGTAATATTTCGGGGGAAATGTTCCAAATAATTGTTTGTCTGTTTATTTACTTAGTTATTCTTAATGGAAATTTCAACGTGACTATATTTTCTCGGACTTCAGAATGAAAACAATTTTGCTCTTGAATGAATTTGATCTTTACTCATTCTATATAGCTATCGATTTGTTCCTAGAAAACAAAACTTTTTTCATAAGTGACACCTTGTTGACACTCCTGTTTCTCGCTTATTGCCACTATACTGTGCATGAAAATAAAATCGAATTTGTCAACATTTAAAATTCTAGAAAATTGTTGGTACACACCAAGCGAAACTAGCCCCTGAAGCGAGGCGCACGAAAACTTTTTCCACCCGAATATTGCAAGAATCATTTGCCTGTGGCTCGTGCTTTACTCATGTTCCTTAATACCTTCTTGTCAAAAGATAATGTTGATAATCTTGCCACTTTGTCCTTATGTCTACTTTTCGGAGGTTATGAAAACAAATTGGCTTGGATAAATCATCTTTACGTAATGGAAGACAATGCTTCAAGATAAGGTGTTGATTCTCTGACGAAATTTATTGAGAGTACGTCGGCACTGCAAAAGATGTAATGCTTTTACGAGTAAGCTCGAGTAGTTCGTTTACTTCAGTGTGTTTCACGTGATGTTGAATCATTGGATAAATACATTTTCCCCGTCATCTGAATTTCATCGTCGCATTGTCTCAGTCTAATGTTTGGTAAAAAATTAAAGGCATCCCACACCGAATAAAAGCTGGCATGTAGCCTCTCACCAACCTAATCTGACACCACTTTGAATTTGTTGTAACTTTACAGGCCAGTAGATAACATTAATTGAAACAATTAAGGAAATGGGTCACCTTTGGCTTGGTTAGGTGTATATCGTTGTTATTATTGTGATTCAGTAAACAAAGACTTTATTTCTCCAGGAGAGTTCTAAATCACGCAAACTGTAAGCTGTCTAGGTTTTACGTGAAAATAAAACACGTCTCCTAGCATCTTATGAATTAAATATGAATATTTTTTAACAGAGAGAAATGAGCTGCACAAAGGAAGACTACTAGCTGTCGCAATTTCTCGTTTATTTATTCTGACGCGTTTCGTTTCTAGCTGAGACTTTTTCGGTGTCTGATTACATCAAATATTGAACAGCATATAAGCACAATAGTGTGCAAAAGGCTAACTCCCCATGGAAGTGTTAAATAACTGAAACATGCCGTAAATGAATGTTACAAGAAACGCCCTAATTTATCGCCCGTTATTACATTTCGAGGGCCATACCTGTAGCGCTAATTGTTTTGGATCAATAAACAAAGACTTTGTTTCTGCTCAACTTCTTTTTTTAATAAAGAGAAAATGACTATCCAGATCAACACGATTTAATCTGGTAAATCTACCACCGTTAGAAATAAATAAAAAGGCTCGCCTTGACGTTTTCGCATGTGTGACGGTAGCCAATTTTCCAGCCGGGTTTGTCAGTTGAGTCGTTTCCCATCCATACTTAGAAATTATGCCTTCCATTTGAATAAAGGGGGTAAGTTTCTAAAGAAGCTGTGGTGCTGCATCGGTGGGAAAGTAGAACAGGTAATTTAGTGTTAACAACTGAGTTGAAAACGTAAATTGGCCACCGTAAAGAGTCCTAAAGGCGGACGTTTCGAGAGTTAGCCTTTCATCAGAGCGATTTGTTATGTTTAAAGTAAGGCCTGTTTCTTTCTCGCAATTTTACCAGCGTAGACAAAGTTTTGTTTACGGGGCGTCCGTTTTTGATACACGACAAAAGCCGAAAACGCGGGGTCAGGAGGTTATAGGACAGACGCAGAGAATATTTCCAACTAATTTTCCATCCTAAATGATAGTACATAATGTTTTTATAACCAAAACTTAAATTCCAAGAAAATCGTAGAAATAAGTAGAATTTCAATTTCAATCTGTTTTTTTTTTCTATTGTGAGAACAGCAAATATACTTCTTCCGTTAGAACGAAGGGTGGGAGCAAAGCACTAATTAGCTGTTATATATAGTTGAGAAAGTCGCCAGGCTATTATAACCTATAGGCTGCTTTACTGAAATATCACAGTTACCTTGCGCTAGGAAATAATTAAGTTACTTTTGTTCACAATGAGGTCACACCAAGGGGTTTTATTCATGTTTTTAACGACCGTGTGAAAAAAAAGGAAATTTCTTGCATAAGTGAGACGTATTCTCAGCTAGGAAATGAAAACCTCGCAGAATCATCGAGACTTAAGAAATTTTTTTTGCTGGCGCTGGCTGAGTAAACTAACTAAATAGTGCAAAACTAGCTTATTAACTAACAAAATAGTGCAAAACTAACTTATAAACTAACTAAATAGTGCAAAACTAGCTTATTAACTAACTAAATAGTGCAAAACTAACTTATTAACTAACTAAATAGTGCAAAACTAACTTATTAACTAACTAAATAGTGCAAAACTAACTTATTAACTAACTAAATAGTGCAAAACTAACTTATTAACTAACTAAATAGTGCAAAACTAACTTATTAACTAACTAAATAGTGCAAAACTAGTGCATAACTAAAGAAAAGAAAAAAACACATGGCCTTACGTCAGTATGTGGCAGCACTACAGTTTCGTGGGAAACCTACCCCCCCATAATTACGACAATGTCTACACCTGAGTGAGTTAGTGCGAGAAGAGGGACACATTTGCATATCGGAGTTCCCACAAAAACTCGTTTTTGTGTTTCGCTTAGCCACTAGTTAAAAAAAGAAAAAATTCAAAGGCCAGTAGTTTTTCTTTTTCTTTCTCTTTTTAATGTATGTACATTTCTTACCAAGTTAAAAGCAAAATAAATAACATTCTTTCTTTTTAGTTTCTAATTTTTTTCCAAAAGAAATTATTCACCTTGATCTGCATGCGATCAGGGAACTTCAGGGAACCCCTAACGGATTCTTTAATTTTTGATGGAAAATAAAAACAAACCAATCATGAGAAAGTGCCTTTTTCAGTTGTTTGTTTGTTGTTGTTTTGTGGTTTTTTTGTAGGTGCGACACTTAATTTTCTTGTAGGTGCGACATTTAATACATAATAATACGCACCCACTTTATGCACAACATTAAGTGGGTGTCTTTTCAATTCCTTATAAAGAAACGCTTGACATTGGTCTGGAAGCAGTCAAGACGCGACCCGAAGGAGGCACCTTCCTAGACAAACACTCGTGGAATATAAATTTTCCAAACTTAACACGCAAGTTAAGTCCAAATGGATTTGGAACAAAAAGCACACGACTCGTCGACGATAATTCGTGATCAGAAAAAAGGCAAAAAAATTGCCAAATCTGCCATAAACCTCGATTCGCACAGTTCCTGAACAACATCTTATCTTCCACTGTCGCGACAATCAACGACCATTTTCCGAAACCGCGCAGCCGAACCTGGCCGAACAGTTTTCGCCGAAGTAGGTGGAGAGGGCGTCAGTCTCTTTTGATTCGCCGATGTTGGTGGAGAAGGAGAAAACTGTCCGCGAGGAACACCGCTGATCTCAGAGCTTTTGCTTGTAAGTACGCGGTTGGGTACCGTGCCATGGTAACGTCGGTCATGTGAAGAAGGGGGAGGTCTGGGTATGGGATGAGGCTCTGCCTCAGTCGATTCGCGTCTTCTTTGTGGTTTTTCTTCTAATAAAGATTGTCTCTTGGAGTCAGACAATCTTCGTTGCGGTTGTCTACGATATAAAACAAGTGTGAGGATAAAATATGACCGTGGCCACAGGCCTGGAACATTCCCTTCAGGGGTGTTAGTCTCTAGTCGTCCGTTTAGGGAATTTAGCTAGCGGGGGTTCTCAGATACGCAGTTACAGCGTTGTTACGGAGAGAGACATTAAGAGGGAGTTTTGGATATTTCTGCCATGAAATGTGGATACTGTAGCATTCTGATTTAACGCTTTGGAACTTTCTTGAATATACTTCTAATTGATGCCACTATGGTGTACTATTACAGGGGCATTTATTTGTATTACATTTATTCTTAGAAAAGTTCTTCTACAGTGCTTTACCAGCACGGTAAAGTTGTTCATCGGGAAAAGGCGAAATACATTATTTTGTACTAGACAAAAGTTATCCCGCTGTGAAGAATGTGCACTGTCGCTGGACGAACGACGCCTGGAGGATGATGGAAAAAGTTATTTAACCACCTGAGTTGGTTTTGAAGGTGGTTGTATAGAGGTTTTCTTCTCACTCTTATATTATACGGAAACACATCACTTTTAATAAAGTGTTTAAACGAAGAAGGAAAAATCAGATTTTGTACTACTTACCTTGCAACTGCTGAAACGTTGTTGAGAAGTTCCTTCTCAAGTTTCGTTCCCAAATCACGCAAATCTAAAACAAAATTAATAACACTTGTGAAAGTACATACAACCCTGTATTTGGGCATGATTTAAACGCAATAAATTAGTCAAGTCGTATGGGACAGAACGCCTAACCCAGCTATATCGGTGGTTAAAAGTGAGGGTTTTATGACTGCTGTAGTTTGACATTGGTTTTGCATTACTGCGTTCAGTGGTTGTTTAAGAAATCACGTGTCACCCATTCAACCGCGTTTTCCCGCGCTTAATGCCGATTGCTTGGTTTTACTTTGAGTTCCCATTGGCTACTTGTGATGTTTTCCTTGGTGTTTTGATTGGCCTATAGTAACTTATTTTGGGTTTTGGTTGTACGACACTCTATCTGTGTGATTATTTATTCAAAGTGCTTTTCAGCTTCTTCTACCTCTCAACGACGGCTCTGGTTCATTCGGCGATGTAACCTGGCCTCTATAGTCTGATTCCTCCATCAGGCAATCCTTAAAAAAACCACACAGAAAGGTCCAACTAGGTTAATTTAAAAGCAGAGTACGGCGACAAACTCTATGAAAGGAGAGGGTTCGTTTCTAGAGAAACTGTGGTGCTGCGTCGGTGGGAGAGTATAGACAGATAACTTAATATTATCAACTGAGTTGGTATAGTAAATTGGCCACCGTAAAGAGTATGAAAGCCAGCTTTCTTGGAAAATTTTCCTCAAACAGCCACACGGCTCATTAGAACAGAAAAACGTGTCGGAATAGGTCGTCTCCTCCTGGGCGGGAAGGGGGGTGGGTAAACTGTAAAGGTTCTATTGTACAGTTGTAGAGAATTAAGAGCCAATATTCACCCAATGCAAAAATAGGAAACTAGAGAAACAGAAGAAAAACTGTGCAATTTTAGGAAATTTGCATTTTTTTTTAAATTAATATAGTTAGGAACATTAAAACCTACACAGAATAGCAATATACAGTGTTTGCTTTTAAACATGAAAAAATTTATTTTGCCATTTATATAGACCTCTTCACTTTTTTCTCTCCTCTTTTTTTGATTTCCAAAACTTTTCACCACCCAATAAATGAAAAATGCATGTTATAAATGTAAAAAAATTAATGCAAGTTAGTAGTGTATATCCCCACAATTCCTGACTAATTGAAATTTGGAGTATTTAACGGCCTTTGCAGAAGGAATTAAACTGGTAAGCAAGAAGCCAGGGTAAAAATCATCCAACTTAAACTAAAATATGGAATTCATAAACTCAGAACACAGGAGAAAGTGAGCACTGGCTTCACTGTCAGCACCAGCTGCTCTCTTAACCCTTTCACTCCCAAGATCTAATTAGTAATTCTCCTTACTGTCTGCCAAACAATTCTCATTTTGGCAGTTTGAAGAATTTGGTACTGGATCAATTATTAATCCTATAATTGATATTTTTCTTTATTCTCATTACTTGTCTGCATGATATTGTATTGACATTGTAAGGAGAAATTCTGTCTTGACCACTCATGGGAGTTACAGGGTTAAGTATCACTACACAATAGGGCACATCAGTTGTACCTGCAAAAATGCTATGTCTCCAAGGAGACCTTCTTTCTCTTCTTCTAATAACTGCCTACAATTTGAAAATGTACACAAGAAATACTGGTGGATTAAAACAAGGCAAAAAATTAAAGTAGTTGTATCTGAAACCAGAGACTGCTTTTTCCCATTTAAAGTAAATAGCTTGGAAATTATGCTGCCAAAGTAATCAAAGTGATTAAGAACAAAGGGCAAAATTACAAGGTCACCGGGCCAGTGTGTTAATAACTGGTTGCATGTGTGAGAAAGGTATTATAGATAAATCACATATGGGTCTATTTTTGCATCTCATTGCCTCGTGGTTATGAGAAATTTTCTCCCACACTTTTCTGTACTTTGCATTTTAAGTTTCATAGTAACATGAGAAAAAAACCTTCGGAGAGGGAAAACAGACTCAGAACTACAATTGTAGCCAACAATAGCATGTGTTAAAGTTATATCCACATGTGGCAATAATAATATACAAGTATGAGTGCTTTCCTGTACCAATCAAGATGATATCTGAAAATTTGACATAATGCATAAGAAATGGACTCACTGCTATCTGGCAGTAAGACAGTGAGTACCTTAAATGATGGGTAATTCTATCAATTTCCAGTGCATTCAGCTTGTCATTCATGGACTCAAGATGATCGCTAAGAGAGGAAGTACATCTAAACCAAAGAAAAAAAATCATTAAATAAATTATCACTTTTTTGGGCATTGTGGCACATGAACTCTTATTGATCTATTTACATTATTTTAAATCATTTTAATGGTTGTGTGCTGCATTTAGAGTGTAAGCTCATGAACAGAAGCAAACAGCCCATTACAGCAATTTACATCTTCACCTGCTACCATCACTACTGGGTGTTGCCCTCATCGGGGTTTGTCGTCCATCTCTGGATGAATGAGCAGTGGATGGTCGACTTGATGAGCTGGAGGGTCGAGCAGCTGTTAATAAGAACAAAGAACCCACATCAGTCTAACATAATTGTAAGACGACTTTGGTTTTGTCAACTGGGTAGGTGATGTAATGTCATTTGCTCTGACAAAGGGCTAACACGCAAAATGTCAGCTTTGAAACTCTTTACAGTGGCTGACGCAGCACCATTTCCTTAAGAAATGTACCCACTTTATGAACATAATCGTGCAATTCAATTGCCCTTTGTTCCAATCATGATGGAAGTGAGAAAAAATAATGAATGGCTAATAATTGGATGAAAAATACAATTTCTTTAGATATTAATTGCAAATTATGCACAGAAAATTATTAAATTACAGTCATGCATGTGCCTAAATTTAAAAAAAGTGTGGTTGAAATTAGGAAAGTGATAAATTAAGGTACATGTATTATACTACATAGACCAAGTGAAATACTTTTTTTCAAGCAAAATATCTGGTTTTAAGCTAAACATCATGTTGAACTTACCTGTATTGTCAAACACATATTCGATTATATCAGACTCCTTCTCACTCAAAATGTTTGATGTATTCCTACAAAGAGCAAATTGTTAAGTTAACCCTTTAACTCCCAAGATCTCATTAGTAATTCTCCTTACTATCTGCCATACAGTTCTCATGATGTTTGTTTGGAGAATTTGGTGTTGGATCAACTCATTTTCCCTTAATTTATATTTTTCTTTATTCTCATCACTTGTCTGCTTGACATTATATTGATATTGTGAGGAGAAATTCTATCTTGGTCACTCATGGGAGTTAAATTGACAAATAAAATGAGTTATGTAAAATCATAAGATTTAAATCATGTCAAACAAAATGGGTCCTTCTGTTGCTGTAGTTGCTGCAAGAAGGTCAAATTTCTGTTCTGGCTTTTTAATTTTTTGTTTCAATTTCTAAATGAACAAGCTGTATTTATACCCTTCAAGGATTTTTTAACATTTTCCAATGTTAGGCAGCTGTAAAATATTGTAGTTATTTTTAGCAGCTTTAAGTTGGTACAAAAAAAAATTCAACTTTACACAATAACTATCACCCTTACTCATTAGTCAGCTACTAACTTTAAATTTCATTGTGAAAACAAGTCATGTTCTAATAAATATGATTAACAAGGAAGTATCAAAAAATCTTGGCAAGATTACAATGTCTTTACAAACTTTAAAAAATTTTAAAACTAGAAGGTGTTGACAACTAGCTTATGACAAATTTCAGACCACATAAATCTTCAAACCCGTTTATAATGCAGGATAGCTTACAAAGTTTTAGGAAATACATGCCACAATCCGTGCACATCTTTGTTCTAGCAAGTGACAACCAACATGTCATTAATAAATGAAACTTTGCAGTTTACACTGTACCTTCCTTCCTCGTTTGCTTTCTGCTGCAACATTTCCACAAACATTTTAATCTCTTTCTTGAGATTTTCTCTTATCATTGGAGGCTCAGGAAGTCTATGTAAATGTCTTTGCAGGGCTTTCTCTGTCAAAATGAAAGCAGTACTCATCAAAAGAGCAAGACCAGAGCAATTTAATTGGGAGACAAGATAATGTTTGGGAAAGGGCTTGGTCTACAATGTGTCCCTTTTAAAGTTACTAGTCTAAGAATACCCCATCAAACTGGAAACTGAAATACAGTACTGGATTATTAGAGTGATATTTTGACTGTTGTATTGGCAACAAAGTACCATAAACAAGTTTATTTCAGTACAATGTTTTGTTCATACCTATCTTGAATACAGGACATAAAATTTTTTTTTTTTTTTTAAATAGCCAATTGGCTCCTAGATATTTTTAAATGGTAGCCAATTCCAAAAAGTTGATTGCCATTTGTCATTTTTAAGACATTGTACCGGAAAGACCCTTCAAAATTATGAAAGCCAAATCACTGTAGTTGCTTAACAGTGATACAAATCAGAGAATCTTGACGATCTCTTTTTTAACAAATGAATACAGTCATCATGTGGAACAAACTCATTAACTGAAACATATTTGTACATGCTCAATACTCAGCCATCACAGAGTTGAAAAAAGATATCACGTAATAATTATGTCAATAATCCATTTCATCAACAAATGGGTGGAAACATTTGCTAACAATTATAGTTGCTCTTGGTCTGCTTCTAGTAAATGATTGTTCATTATTGAGCAGTGTGGAAAAAAGCCTCTAATACCATGAACTATCAAATGCAGATTTAAAACATGAATGGAACATGATAATTACTACAAGTTTGGGCAACCATTATGGTGTAATCAAAAGTACACTTCAAGAATGCCCTTAATATTATAAACATAGAATAACTAGTCAGAGCCCTACACTGATGGTTACTTAAATAAAGTTACATTACATTGTAGATAAAGGTGTGCATATTGGGCTTCTAAATTGAAAAAAATAAGAATCAATTCAAGAGGAACCTTTCCCCTAGCACCTTTCAAGGATGTTCTGAAAGTGCTTTGCTATTGATCATCATTTTTATGAAACTGCCAAATATTTAAACCTAGAATCAATGAATATCTATAACTATCTTGATTTTGTATATAACATGTGACAAAAAAATTTTTACAACAGTTGTTTGTAACCAAAACATGGTAATTAAATAATAATAACTAAAATACAAAAAAGAAAAGGAACCTCTCTTTTCTTTCTCTGTTTCTTCCCTGTAATCTTGCCAGATTTCAAGAAGGGTGGAGGCCTATATTAAAATATTAACAGACCATTCTTTCATAATTTAACTGGTAGTTATTAATGTAAGTTAATTACTTTTTTCTTCTGTGAGAAGGTAGCTATATGTGTGCAGGAGCTGGGAGTTGTTGCTGCAAGACTAACCTAGGTGTAACTGTACCCTCCCCTCCCTCACTTCCATTTTGCCTTGGGGAGGAGATGGTGCAGCTACACCAAGGCTACTGTGAGACACCTGTGTACAATGGCTATCCCTTGAAAATATCACAAAATAGAAGGTGATATTGTGTACAAAAGAAACCCAAAAGAGAGTGATGGAATTCCCTTAAGCAACATTTTCCTGTGATTTCTAGTACCTAAAGAAGCAAAGATTTGAGGAAATGTGACAGTTATAATGAGAAATTGCACAATTCAACTTGATGGTGTAGCTACATGTAGCTGTTCTACAAAACTTTTTGCCCAAAGGGTTCTTTCCCATCAAAAATCTACAAAACATTGACACATTTATGCTCTAGCAAAGTACTCATTTCCTTGCAGAGACATCAACAGTGAAATGTGTCATTGTTTGCAAGAATATTGGGATGTAGATGTGGGCTTCCCAAGCTCACGTCTTGAGAAGAGCAAAAGATTAATTCATGAAAGCATCACATGTTGTGTTACCCAGTGTTAAGTTATGCAAGAAACTATTGAGAATTTGATGGGCTAACTTGGAAATTCTGGTAGAAAATGCTTGTTTTCAGCATTTTTCCAGGGTTCAATATGGTCTTAGAGTGTAAACTTTATGTGAAAAAATTGCTGTTTGGAAGGATTATTTGGGTGCAATCCATCTCCACAAGGACAACAGTTAATATCATAGTGTGCAGCCCTGACCCTGTCTTATAACAGGAATAACAGTGATGGCAAAGCAAGCTTAAAACAGCAGAGAATGCCAGAAAACACAACAGACACACAAGGAGTGAGTAACTTTTATCAATCTTACAGGTAAAATGTTTGAATTTTGGAATATTTAGCCTTATAAATCAACCATATTTCTTTCCCCATACTATTCCTTATGAGGCCTTCAAATTCTCAATGGTACCTCAAGCAACCTAACACTGTGCCACACAATACATGACCCTTTCATGAATTAACCTCTTGCTATTATCGAGACATGAGCTTGGGATGCCTGTGATGTAGAAAGGTTTCAAGAAAACAAGGAAATTTTCCTTATTTGCATGCACCAAATTACAGATATCTTACAACAGTAAATCAGTAAGGATAAGCCTTTTTCAAGCCAGGATGTAATATTACCAAAACAGACCAAAGAAAAAGTAGAGAAAAGACCTTGTGTCAATGTAATTTTTAACTCAAAAGTTTAGTTGATAGAGAAACAACCAGTGGCAAAAATAAGTGGCCCCTGTCTTCAATAGAAAGTTTTTTCCTGCATTCTCTCCTCTTTTAATTTTCCATCCTGCAATCACAACTGGAAAAAAAGCACTTCGCGATAACATTTTTAATTGGTTGACTGTTATCCTTTGAAGACTCGAAATACTGACATTCATCTTTTAAGCATGCTTACACTTAATCATCATCACTGTAGTCCATCAACTGTAAGGGGATTTAACTATCACACAACAGCACCATAATGATTATCGATCAATATAAAGCAATAACACACAACGAAATAAAGACGAGTTTAAGGATGATTATCGATTTATATTGAATTTTTAGATCAAACAATGATCATCAATACGTATCTATTGATTTTTATCGACTTTATTGACTGAAGTCAGTAGCTGATTGATGATGCATGATGTTATCTGACATAAACGTCAAAATACATACATGTACATGTAAATATAACCGACCTCATTGTGTAAATCCAAGGTCTCATCCACTAGATCTTCTCCCAAAGCTTCTTTGATCTCGATTCGCTCACTTTCAGGAACGTATTCCTCGATAAATTTCCATAATGACGGTCTGCTTTCGAATGCCTCCAGTCGCCATTCCATGGAAGTTGAGAGATCTGCACACATCGATCCTTTCAAACAATCTTCATTCAGGCGAAATTAACAAGTATTTTTGAAAATTCTGCCTTCATCTTCTGATGAGTAAATTTTATCACTGGCTTGTTTATATGGTTTTTACCAGGATCCTAAAATACTACTTGAGTTGATGGGAACGACGCCATCTTTGTTGCCGAGTAAAAAGCTTAGTAGCCACGCTTCAGATCATGGCTGAGTGACCGTTAAGGGATCGCGGAGCTGTTTCCCTGACAACTTCAGCCTGTCTGGCCATTTTTTTTCGCTCGTCTACTGAGAGTCTGCTACAGGATAACGTCTTTGTTGCGAGATCCCAGCACTAGTGAAAACTTGCTGTCTTGTTGATATGCTGTCAGTATGTAAGTAAGGATGAAATAATAAAAATGATGATGATGATAATAAAAATAATAGTAAAGATAGTGATGATATTAATGATAATAAAGTTATGGAATCGAATTTGCCTTTTTTGATAAAAATTGTCCATAATGCTCTGGAATGTGTGAATATGGTATTTTGTCTTGATAACGATGTTAAGCGGGTGTATGACACAAAATCTGCACCACCTGCCGTCAAGGATTTCTCCTGAAGGTCGTTCTATTTTCCAAAACTCATTGTCAACGGTAGAAAAGGAACATCAAATTACAAATGTCGTCAATATTTGAAATATTTAATGAAGATGGTCGCTGTATATCTAGAATGTCTCTGGTATGTATCAAAGTCAATTCAAAGAATATCCTTCTATGACTTTCAGGCGAATTACTCTCCTTAACTTCAACTTTCTCTTTACTTGTTTCACTCTTCTTAAAAAAGCTCTATCAGAGCTGAATATTCTATAATTTTAGACGCACAGTTAAAACAAGTTGGTCGGAATTATCCGCCCTAATAAATGAGAGTTTTTCTAAGTTAACTGTATAAACTTCACAATCAAAGAGTGACTAAAGAGCGTTTCCTTATTGTATTTTGAATCAAAGATTAAGCCAAATACATTTAAGTTCAAGTCTCTGTCTCAGAACAGAGGGAGCAGAAATGACTTCCCTCTGTAAATAATTCCGGTATAGTCAATCATTGTTCCTGTTTTTTTAAAATGGCGTTATTTCATTAATAGACCTCTTTCGCTTTTATGTTATGTTTACCCATTTCAAGTCGCGTGATAATACTCTAGAAAACCATGTTTTCCATTTTTCCTGGTTACCAGCCTACTTATCAGATGCCATAGAACAGGTCCAATAGCGTGTTTTGGAAATCATTTTACTCTAACGTTCACTACGCGGACAGTTTGGACCTTAGCATTTCTTGACAATTCTCTCATCCTTGTTGCTTTATGCAAAGTATCTTCCATTCATCTGCCGTCCAAGTTCTTGTATCTTTGTCTGGTAATAACTGATCCGCTTGTTGGCCTCTCCAAGCCACCCTTTTGGTTTCTTTGACTCCCTCAGAGAGCTAACTTAAAAAATCGGGGTTACTATCAGAGATTCGATGTAAACTTTGCACAAGATGTTTCTGATATTCTTTATTCCCATATCATGAAATTACAGCCAATAGAAACATAGTAATCACATTTCAATATTCTACGGCACTTATCCTGAATACAACAGTATATAAGCGAAACGAAAAAAAAAAATGTATGCATTCATGGTACAGACACAAACTTTTCTGTGAATATTAAAGTATGGGGTACACTTTCAGGGAGTAGCGAATTAGGGCTGTTGGATGTATTTGTTTCTTGAAAATAAGACAATTTTGATTCGTTTTTCTTTCTAAAAAAGAGAGCTTGACATTAACGCCATATTGTCATACGATCCAGTCACAAGGCCAGTCATAGACTTGAATTTGTTTTTTATTAGAAAATTTCCATAATGCTCATTCATTTTAGCAATGTTATTTCTCTTTTCAAACGATGTTTGTTTGAGCGTATAGAGTAAAATTTACCATCACCGGTTCTTATAGGACCGACATTTGATGAGACTAAGGCTGGATCAGCCAAATTAGTTATAGCTTGAAAATGTTTAAATTTTTGCATTTTCTTCCATCGAATTACGATATTAAAATGTCTATCAGTTGTTTAATTTGCCCACTTGTTTTCGTCCATTCATACCAATTGCTTTTAGAAACAATTGTTTTTCTACTTAGCAAGCCGTCCACAATAAATGATTTTGTTTTGTGAGCGCACACACACAATGAATAAGGGCCTTTCCGCACTAGCGGACAAAACTAGAATTGTTCCGACAAAATCAAAGGACAAATTCGTCATGACAAATGTTTGTTTCGTCTTTTGCATCCGCATTAAAATTTTCAAATTCGCCAAGTTGCGTCAGCGCCTGATCTGTTCATATGATCGGCCGGCATGATTGTTAAAGGATTCCACCTCCAACTGACAGGATTTATCCTAAGTCGTTTTAAAATTTTAGAATTCCCGAGTTTTGCAACAAAAGATAATTTGTGCCTTTCTATAGTAATCTGATTTCTGTATAAGATATTTTATATATTTTTTTTTTAGGCCATTCATATAAATTGCTATTTACAAAAACTTTTTCCTCTACTGAACATAAATTCACAATAAAAACTATTTTGTTCTGTAAGCACACAAAAAGTCAATTAGCTTAATCTGTATACGATAAATTTTTTTTTATACAACAGTTAGGGATTATCTTTATTTTCCATTGTTTTTCAGCTATTCGTAGGAATTGCTAGGTACAAAAAAATGTTCCCTACTGAACAAATATTCCCAAAAACTATTTTGTTCCGTGAGCACACACAAAAAATCAATTACCTTAACCTGTATACGATAATTTTTTGTATACAGCAGCTAGGGATTATCTTTATTTGCATTTGTATAGATTGCTCGCCACAAACAATTGTTCCCTACTGAACAAATATTCACAATTAAAACTATTTTGTTCTATGAGCACACAAAAGGTCAATTAGTTTAATCTGTATGCGATACATTTTTTTAAACAACAGCTGGGGATTAGCTTCATTTTCCATTATTTTTCAGCCATTCATATGAGTTGCTAGTTACAAACAATTTCTCCTCTACTGAACAAATATTCATAACAAAAAATATTTTGTTTTGTCAGAACACACAAAAGCTCAATTAGTTTAGTCTATCTAATCTAGAAGTCCTGTTGCAAGGCTTTTTCAGTTTCCAAGGCTTTGGTAAAAACTTGGACACCCAAGAGTGAAAAAACACTTAAAAGGAACTGGATGCAGCAACATGCATGAAAGACATGCCTGCTCATACACTCGCCCAATTGTAATCAAGAATGTTATGGTTAAAAGTTGTATAGAAAATTAGAGATCTTTGATCCTCTTAAGACTAACGAAGTAGAGAATAACTGTAATTTGTTACCAGGGCAACAATAGATAATTTTTACATGACAATTTTGTTCATTTTAGATTTTTTTATTACGTTGCCTGTACATATTTCAGTTTGCAGTTTGCCAGAACCACTTCTACTCAGAGCTTTAACTCTCGACCATCAGCTCACTTGAAACGTTGTGGTATGTTTAAAAGAAAGCTAATAATTTCAAAAACTCATATTGTTTCAGACGGTGACTTTCTTTCTTTGAGTTTAACTATTGTAATTTCGTTGTATAATGGGCCAATTAAAACGTAGTATATTAGCTTGAACCAATCACAAGGTTCCGGAAGTCTTTGTAATCCAATCAGTTTACTCGTACGTCAGCGTTCCTCACACACAGATAAGAAAGAAAACTAGCTTTACTGCAACGAATTGGTCTTTAGAGCTTGTGAAAACAGCTTTACTTGAGGTGAGTTGCTAAGCTTGTTTGTTGATGCAATAGTTATGAGTTGACGTTCACTTCAATGTTATAACTTAATATTTGCTTTAAAATCCCTTTTTAACAGATCTTGGTGATTCTTGAGCTGAAAAGTTCAACTTTGGTACTTAAACCTTGGTAAAGGACGCGCGATTGAGGTAGGTCAAGACATCTTTCATTGCAGTTGTCTTGCTGTTCTGAAAAAAGTTTTGCGACTGGTCTCAATCGGGGTAAGGTAGATATTCATCTTGATTAAACTTTCTGCTTATGAAGGCTACAGTATGTCCCTTTGCTGAGTTTTTCGATAAGTAAGGAAGGTGGGGAGGGGGGGGGGGAAGGAATGGGGAGGGAGTTGCTCTTTACACTGCCTTGAATTGGGAGATGTCGCTACATTGGTTTTTTTTCGATTTTCACAGTGACACATCAACTATGAAGACTGTGTTCCTGTTCATTTTGGCTGTTATGATTGTATCGGTGACATCACGTTCTACCGGGAAAGGTGAGTAAATGCAAAAGATACTTGGCGATAAAGCAATGGTGTAGACAGTGAACTAATGAGTGAAATGGAAAGTAAAGAGAAAGTTTGAAAATCAAGATGGATTTAAGCAATATTTTGGGAATGAGTCTCAGCGTTTGAAATGTCTTGGGCTTTTTTTGAAACTTACAAGAATGAACTTACAATTGCGTATCAACGACAAACATTTCGTGCTGATTATTTAAACGAGATCTAACCCAAACCACGGTTTTACGCAAGTAGTGGGCCCTGCTCATTCTCCATAAGAGGTTTGTTTACATGAAATAAATGCTAACAAATGCTTCCACTGCTAACTTTCGACACTCTTGACAATGTTCATTTGAAAAAAATCTTCACATAGAACATCCAGCTAAATGAGCAATTTCGAATTCCTATGAAGGTTTAGAACGCTGAAAGAACAGAGCTTGAAAACATACTTAAAATCCTATGATTAACTCCCAAATACCTTATGTAAAGAAAGAAATAGTCAAAATGTCCGGAACTAGATTTGAAAATAAGTTGTGACTTAACAGTGGATATGAAAAATACAGATCAAAATCAAGTTTGGTATTTTAACATTCAAACTTCGGTCTGCACTCAGTCTTCTTGAAAAACACATTCAATATCAATTATACATTAAACGAAGCGTTACGATGAGATGAGATTTATGGCTACCTATCTGAAAACCGATGAAAACTCATTTTGAGAACAATGAAACTAGAATGAACTGTCTGCTGCTTCATCGTCACAAATTGGAATGGACACCGCATTCGATATCCTAATTGTAAGTTGTATGTAACCTCACATCGTTGAGTCACATCTTGGGGGGAAATGACCAAAAATGTCCAAAAATCTCATCAAAACTATTTGTTTTTGTCTTGAAGAAAACATTGACAGGCCATCCTTCGATGACGTCTCCAATGATCCCTGCGGATATGGGGACAGAGATGAAAATTGTATTGACGAGTGTTTGGAAAATGGTGGTGAAGATTGTGAAGACGAATGTTGCTTGTGAAAAGATAAAACAACAATAATCCAGGATTTTGTTGATTTTTGGACTGATGTGCTAAGATCCTTTTTCTTTTTTTTGTTTGCATCATCTTTTGCAAAATTAGATTTTGGTTGTAGGAGGGGTGCCAATTCTGTTTAATCTTGAGACTGAAAAGGTGATCATAAGATTGAAAAATAAAGCTTAATTAGCAATCTGTTTTGACTTCGCCTTTTTATGACCTGTTTGTGCCTTTTTTCCTATGTTTGTTTATGAAACGAAGGGCCCTTGGAACTCTATCGATCCGTCCTCAAAATCTAGCAAAGCTCTTTTTATTTTTGCCCCTAACCTTGCATCATCTTCTGCAAAATTAGTTTTTGGTCATAGGAAGGGGGCCAATTCTGCTTAATCTTGAGACTGAAAAAGTGATCATAAGATTGAAAAAATAAAAGCTTAATAAGCAATTTGTTTTCACTTCGCCTTTTTATGACCTGTTTACGCCTTTTTTCCTATGTTTGTCAATGAAACGAAAGGCCCTTGGAACTCTACCGACCCGTTCTCAAAATCTAGCTAAAAAAAAGACCGAACTGCTTTTATTTTCAGTCATGCGCAATAGAGATGAGAGACAGGTAACGACTTTATTTCAGCTGTCCAAGTAATGACTTGCCTCAAGATGACCACCCCGGAAAAACTAGGTTAAATGCTCATTCCTGAAGAACATTTTAAAAGCGAAGCCAAATTTTGTTTTCTTTTTTGAACGGCTATCCTAAATTACTTCTCCGTTGGAGGAACCCAACCCAACCCAACTCTCCTTTCCATCTCAGCAATTCTTGGGAATTCTATTATCCATGATTTTCACAGAGAAACTTCCCTCATCCGCCGTCCAGACTCTTGTATCTTCTCCCCAAAAAAATTTTGCATCGTGATTCCATAAACTTTTAGCTACATGCAGGCAATATTAAAAAAAAAATAAATTCATGGTATAGACACAAATTTTCCTGTTACTATTAAAGTATGGGGTAAACTTTTAGGGAGTAGAGAAGTAGAACTGTTGGATATATTTGTTTCTTGAAGATAAAACAATTTTGATTCGGTTTTCTCTCTAAAAAAAGAGCTTGGCATTAACGCCATATTGTCATACGATCCGGTCACAAGGCCAGTCACGGACTAAAATTTGTTTTTTTAGTAGAAAATTTCCATAATACTTATTCATTTTAGCGAGGTTATTTTTCCTTTCAAACGATGTTTATGTGAGCGTATAGAATAAAATTTACCATCGCCGGTTCTTATAGTGCCGACATTTGATGAGACTAAGGCTGGATCAGCCAGACTAGCTATACTTTGAAAATGTTTAAATTCTACATTTTCTTTCATCGAATTATGATATTGAAATGTCTATCAGTTGTTTGCCCACTTGTTTTCGTCCATTCATATAAACTGCTGTTTATTAACAATTGTTTTTTCCACTCAGCAAACAGTTCACAATAAGATGATTTTGTTTTGTGAGCACACACACACACAATGAATAAGGGCTTTTCCGCAATAGCGGACAAAATTAGAATTGCGCCGACAAATTCTGTCATGAAAAATGTATGTTTCTTCTTTTGCATCCGAATTAAAAATTTTAAGGTAGTAAAGTTCCGTAAGCGCCTGATCTGTTCATAAGACCGGCCAGCATAACCGCCAATTTACAGGATTTATCCTGGGTCGTTTTAGAATTTCAGAATCTCTGAGTTTTGTAACAAAAGATTAATTGTGCCTTTCTATAATGATCTGATTTCTGTATAAGACATTTTTAAACAATAATAAGGGATTTTCTTTATTAGCCATTGCTTTTGGCCATTCATATAAATTGCTATTTACAAACAATCGTTCCTCTGCTAAACAGATATTCACAATAAACACTGTTTTGTTCTGTGAGCACACAAAAAGTCAATTAGCTTCGTCTGTATTCGATAATTATTTTTTAACAATAGCTAGGGATTATCCTCATTTTCCATTATTTTTCGGCCATTCGTATGAATTGCTAGTTACAAACAGTTTCTCCTCTACTGAACAAATATTCATGACAAAAAATATTTTGTTTTGCCAGAACACACAAAAGCTCAATTAGTTTAGTCTATCTAATCTAGAAGCCTGTTGTGAGGCTTTTCCAGTTTCCAAGGCTTTGGTGAAAACTTAGACACCCCAAAGAGAAAAAACACTTAAAAGGAACTGGATGCAGCAACACACATGAAAGACATGCCTGCTTTGATACTCGCCCAATTGTAATCAAGAATGTTATGGTTCAAAGTTAAATAGAAAATTAGAGATCTCTGATCCTCTTGAGACTAATGAAGTAGACAATAACTGTAATTTGTTACCAGGACAACAATCGACAATTTTTACATGACAATTTTGTTCATTTTAGATTTTTTTATTACGTTGCCTGTACATATTTCAGCTTGTAGTTTGCCAGAACCACTTCTACTCAGAGCTTTAATTCTCGACCATTAGCTCACTTGAAACGTTGTGGTTTGTTTAAACGAAAGCTAATAATTTCAAAAACTCATATTGTTTCAGACCGTGACTTTCTTTTTTTGAATTTAACTATTGTAATTTCGTTGTATGATGGGCCAATTAAAACACAGTATATTAGCTTGAACCAATCACAAGGTTCCGGAAGCCTTTGTAATCCAATCAGTTTACTCGTACGTCAGCGTTTCTCACGCCCAGATGAGAAAGAAAACTAGCTTTACTGCAACGAATTGGTCTTTAGAGCTTGTGAAAACAGCTTTACTTGAGGTAAGTTGCTAAGCTTGTTTGTAACCCATGTGTGCGTGTGTATCATGTCTGTTGATGCAATAGTTATGAGTTGACGTTCACCTCAATGTTATAACTTAATATTTGCTTTGAAATCCCTTTTTAACAGATCTTGGTGATTCTTGAGCTGAAAAGTTCAACTTTGGTACTTAAACCTTGGTAAAGGACGCGCGATTGAGGTAGGTCAAGACATCTTTCATTGCAGTTGTCTTGCTGTTCTGAAAAAAGTTTTGCGACTGGTCTCAATCGGGGTAAGGTAGATATTCATCTTGATTAAACTTTCTGCTTATGAAGGCTACAGTATGTCCCTTTGCTGAGTTTTTCGATAAGGAAGGAAGGTGGGGAGGGGGGGGGGGCTGGGAAAGGAGTTGCCCTTTACACTGCTTTGAATTGGGAGGTGCCGCTATATTGGATTTTTTTTTCACAGTGACACATCAACTATGAAGACTGTGTTCCTGTTCATTTTGGCTGTTATGATTGTATCGGTGACATCACGTTCTACCGGGAAAGGTGAGTAAATGCAAAAGATACTTGGCGATAAAGCAATGGTGTAAACAGTGAACTAATGAGTGAAATGGAAAGTATAAAGAAAGTTTAAAAATCAAGATGGATTTAAGCAATATTTTGGGAATGAGTCTCAGCGTTTGAAATGTCTTGGGCTTTTTTTGAAACTTAGAATATTTCTTTGTCTACAAGAATGAACTTACAATTGCGTATCAACGAGAAACATTTTGTGCTGATTATTTAAACCACGGTTTTACGCAAGTAGTGGGCCCTGCTTATTCTCCATAAGAGGTTTGTTTACATGAAATAAATGCTAACAAATGCTTCCACTGCTAACTTTCGGCACTCTTGACAATGTTCATTTGAAAAAATCTTCACATTTCGAATTCCTATGAAGGTTTAGAACGCTGAAAGAACAGAGCTTGAAAACATACTTTAAATCCTATGATTAACTCCCAAATACCTTATGTAAAGAAAGAAATAGTCAAAATGTCCGGAACTAGATTTGAAAATAAGTTGTGACTTAACAGTGGATATGAAAAATACAGATCAATATCAAGTTTGGTATTTTAGCATTCAAACTTCGGTCTGCACTCAGTCTTCTTGAAAAACACATTCAATATCAATTATACATTAAACGAAGCGTTACGATGAGATGAGATTTATGGCTACCTATCTGAAAACCGATGAAAACTCATTTTGAGAACAATGAAACTAGAATGAACTGTCTGCTGCTTCATCGTCACAAATTGGAATGAACACCGCATTCGATATCCTAATTGTAAGTTGTATGTAACCTCACATCGTTGAGTCACATCTTGGGGGGAAATGATCAAAAATGTCCAAAAATCTCATCAAAACTATTTGTTTTTGTCTTGAAGAAAACATTGACAGGCCATCCTTCGATGACGTCTCCAATGATCCCTGCGGATATGGGGACAGAGATGAAAATTGTATTGACGAGTGTTTGGAAAATGGTGGTGAAGATTGTGAAGACGAATGTTGCTTGTGAAAAGATAAAACAACAATAATCCAGGATTTTGTTGATTTTTGGACTGATGTGCTAAGATCCTTTTTCTTTTTTTTGTTTGCATCATCTTTTGCAAAATTAGATTTTGGTTGTAGGAGGGGTGCCAATTCTGTTTAATCTTGAGACTGAAAAGGTGATCATAAGATTGAAAAATAAAGCTTAATTAGCAATCTGTTTTGACTTCGCCTTTTTATGACCTGTTTGTGCCTTTTTTCCTATGTTTGTTTATGAAACGAAGGGCCCTTGGAACTCTATCGACCCGTCCTCAAAATCTAGCAAAGCTCTTTTTATTTTTGCCCCTAACCTTGCATCATCTTCTGCAAAATTAGTTTTTGGTCATAGGAAGGGGGCCACTTCTGCTTAATCTTGAGACTGAAAAAGTGATCATAAGATTGAAAAATAAAAGCTTAATAAGCAATTTGTTTTCACTTCGCCTTTTTATGACCTGTTTACGCCTTTTTTCCTATGTTTGTCAATGAAACGAAGGGCCCTTGGAACTCTACCGACCCGTTCTCAAAATCTAGTTAAAAAAAGACCAAACTGCTTTTATTTTCAGTCATGCGCAATAGAGATGAGAGACAGGTAACGAATTTATTTCAGCTGTCCCAGTAATGACTTGCCTCAAGATGACCATCCCGGAAAAACTGGGTTAAATGCTCATTCCTGAAGAACAGAATTTTTTTTTCGTGTTTTGAATCCTAAATTACTTCTCCGTTGGAGGAACCCAGAAACGCATGAGAACCTGCGAAAACCCCCACCGTCCAATGGTGGAAAAGCATGGCTGGAGCGAAGCCTGTTGTACATACCAGTAGAATACCAGAAATGCAGCGCGCAGACCTGTCGTCAGGAGTGTTAAAATAAAAACGTGGTCAATCCACAAAGCCAGAATGAAAAGCAACAGGCTAGAATTGCTTTTTTACCTACATATTGTCTATTGTTTTAATTTCTATAACACACAACAGGAAGAGATAGGCTCCTGACTGCACACAACCATGACCTCTGAGAAAAAACTTAAAAGACATTTCGTGGTTATGGAGCGAACGCCTAAGATGAATTTTTGAGCAAATGTTCTTGATGAAGTTAGAATGAAATAAATGTTCGGCGAGTTTTGATAATTCCTAAGCATCTATCAATTGATTTCCGAACGCGATAGATAAATTGTTTTTTTCACTTCATTATCAGGATGTAACCGTCGTGATAAAAGACGAATTGTTAACCGCGCCAGTTAATCGCAATAACAAGCTTAGAATTCAATGACGTGCCGTATATAGAGCAGCTTACTAATTGAAAAACATTTTCCTCAACTCATTAACCAGACTTAGAAAGGAAACTAGATCATGGAGTCTAATAGCTTAACTTTTGCTTGTCGTTGCTAAAGGCAATCTCTATGAATTTTCCGACGAAAGAAAGAAAGCAGGTAAGGAACAAAATAAGAGAAAAATATTTTTTTGAAAGCGCAAAACCCTGTCACAGTTTTGTTAAATTTTTTTTTTAAGCATGCAAAACGGAGTGAAGAAGACTGCAAAACTTTATATATTATAAATCTATTAGAATATTCTAAAATAAGTTCGCATCTGTGACTAAAATTTAAATTTCAATAGTTTGATACCTTCAGGGACTGTCAGGAATTCAACATTTCCTGCACCGCCAAGTCATAGCGCCAGCTTGGGCTCCTTTGTTTCAGTTGGTTATGGCTGATATTCATGTCAGTCTCAACATCACACAGGTGATTCGGATAGTTGATTAGCGCTATCAATGAAATTTGATCCAGGAAAATAGTGATTGTTTGTCGCCCTTTTAAAAAAGAGATAACAGATGTCTCTATTTTTTGCTTTATAATTATTATTTCATCCCTGAGAAACATGACAAGTTTGAGGGGAAAAATTCCCTCTCTTGACATAACAGACAATTTCCTGACATATTTTTTAATAAGTAAACCCAAGTGAGAAAAGTCTTTCTATGGATGTTATCAAGGGAGTGCGGTGTGTGCTGTTAAGAAGGAATATTCACCTTTTGCAATCTCAAATAGCCTACAAGAAAAAGGAAACGAACTCAGAGTGGTGTCGACGACAAATTTCCGTACAAGTAGATCACCGATGAAATAATTTCTATAACCACTATACCTCCCTATTTGGTGTGTGGTCTTCAACAGGAATTAATTTCCTTGTCAGCAGTTAGCACTCTTCTTTCCATCACAGCAATTCTTGGGAATTCTATTATCCTAGATGCTCTTCACAGAGAAACTTCCTCCATTCGCCGTCCAGACTCTTGTATCTTCTCCCTCAAAAAATTTTGTATCGTGATTCCATAAACTTTTAGCTACATACAGGCAATATTAATTGGGGGAGGGGGTCTTGCCAATGATTTTAATCCTTTAGCCGCTCTCATGAGTGAGCAAGGCAGAATTTCTCCATATTATGTCTATACAATATCATGCAGACAAGCGATGAGAAAAAAGAAAAATGGCAATCATGGGATTACTAATTGATCCGATACCAAATTCTCCAAGCTAACACAATGAAAATCATTTGGTAGACAGTAAGGAGAATTATTAATGAGATCTTGGGAGTTCAAGGGTTAACTGCGGTTAAGACAGGTGTTGTTCTACACATAAACAGAACATTTCAAACGTGATGTGTCAACTAATTTTGACGCTGATTGTAGGCTTCTTTGATGCTCTTAACTTCATATACGTCTAGAAAAACGGAGATAAATTTTAATATGTTGACGGCCTAGCGCGACTTGTGGAACTCGTTAAGTGCTGCGATTGCTATAGGATCGCACTTACTCTGGCCTTTAGAAAAAGAGTCAATTTTTTTCTTTTGATTGCAAGAACCTATTTACTTTAGGTTGTTCGAGAAAAGCCCCCACCTTCCCCGGCTACCCTTGTCTAACTCTTTAATCATTTATTTGAAAAACTCAACCGGCTGTTTACACGAGAATCGCGATATCGTCTTTGTAGCGAGACTTGAGTGGACGAGTTTTTCTCGCGTAGACAGACAGTGTTACTCTGTTAGGCGGGAAAACGTCCGCCAAACTAGCTCCAATTTTTCTTGTGTGGGGAGAGTTGCCTCAGGTTCCCCGAGATTATACAGATAAGGCCTCCAGCGAGCATGCGCAGAAATAACAGCGAGTCGTGAGTTTACTCTCCATGCTACCTGGCGTTTTGCTTGATCAGTTGTGTCAATTTCTTTTGGGACGAATGAAAGAGTTGATTTTTTTAACTTGTAAGTTTGTTTACGCTTTTTAAGCACAAGAAAAGAAACGGGCGTTTAGTAGCAGGTGGGAAAGTCAGAGCTAGTGTGAAATCTCAGCTTACAGAACGCTTGTAAGAATGCTTTAAATATTAATTCCCACTTCCCTTGAGTGGAAAAAGTAAAGTTTCTCATTCACTGGCTAGTCTTAGATTTTCACGATCATGGCCGACTCAACAATTTCCGGCGGAAAATCGCATTTTGTGTGCCGACGGCTTCTCGCTGTTGTGACAGTATTGTGTGCCTTGGGAGGAGTTGTGTATGTAACCGGAATTGGTAAACAGATTCATGAAGCTATAAATCATTTGATTGTCCCACAACAAAAAGCCCCGTTGAAAAGAAGAAGGTAAGAGAAGACCAAAATACAAACACATTCTCGTGCTTTGGTTTAATTTTGATAAATGATATGTTTACAAAGCTTATTCAGAAAACAGTTGATCTCGATGAGGGCGGGAAAATCGACAGGATATCTCGGTACCGGCGGATTTTGCTAGGATTTAACTTCTCCCGCATTCAGCGTTCGTTTTTCTTGGTTTTTAGAAATTGCAGAGACCTTTAAAATCCCCATCGTTTGATTTGTTTTGGCGTTGTTATTTTCTGTAAACAAGTCATTTCTTTAGTCAAATGTTTGAGTTTTGTCAAACCGAAAAACGTTGACAAGTTCATTATCGACTTGTTTGCTCGACGTTTTGCTCTCAGAAGGCCTTTCAAAAATCTGTTTGAAAAGAAATCAGACAGTACTTCAAGTACTTAAAGAGGATAAAAGCATTTCAAAATGCTCTTTCCTGCATGACCAACAACAAAAACAGGATGTGGATCATGTCCACGAAACTTGGAACGGCCAGCTTTGCCTCGATAGTTAATTATCTCGACGTCGCACAGGATGCAACTGTACCATGTAGACAAAGAACCGGTCATCGTGATTCCCCTAATAAGGCTTCATACTATTTTTATGATCGCCTCTCATTGGCAGTTGATTGGGAGACAATTTTCTGTATTTCCTTCCACCCTGTTCATACTCTGTTGGCGACGACTGATCGCCTCTTCGTATCGTTTGAAAACCATTTCATCTCCCCAAAATCCACTAATCCCCAGCCCCTCAGGCGATGGACAATGACTGGTCTTTTATGTATTTTTTATGATAGAAATATTTAGCCTCAGGGGTGGTCTACCTCGCATGCAATCAATGACTCTCAAATATCTTTCTTCTGGCTAAACCTGTTGTGATGTTTTCTTCTTTTGATCCTTTATTCAAGCAAATTCACTCGTGAATACTGCTGTTGATTAGAATTTGAATTTCAACGGTATAATATTCGTTTGATGAAGTTGCTACATGGAATTTGATTGCACATGATTTTGTTTGTGACTCAAAATGAAAATAACTAATTATTTACTCAGTGGGAAGTCCGTATAGAAAAACTATGCCCGTGGTCTCAAGTACGTCCTCGAGCCAGGAGCACAATTTTTCTGAAACGGATTGTTTCAGACCAGTGAAAATCGTGGATTGAAGATTCCGGTTAGCCGAGAAACTTATGTGCGAACTAGAAACACTCTGCAATGACATTACTGTGGTCACAACAAAATATTTCACACTTCAATGGTCGGAAATCTTGTGCCACGCTTTGCTAGTGATACTTAATTGCTTATATTCCATTTTGATTGGAAATCAAAGAGGCTAAATTAATTTGGATTTCATGTCTGTTCTATGCCTTCATTCTTTAAATTAACAAATCACAAACGTTAACTCAAGAAAAAAAATTGTTATCCCTAAACTAAGCCGATCTAAATCTGGTTCTTTCACCTTTCTTTCTACCCGACTATCCCGAACAGTGCAAAGACGATCGGGGCCGGGTTGTTCAAAGCTAGGTTAAGATAACCCAGGGTTAGTGTGAAATCAAATTTCAGATCTAACAGTTTTTAAAGAAAATTCAATCGAATTCTTTTTGTCTATAATGTGATTATTTGATGCTCTATAAAGAACACGGAAAACTATCCCGACGAGGCATTTGAATAAAGGAATAAAGAAAATCTAGATTAAAATTTAACCTTGGGTTAGCACTAATCAACCTTCGAACAACTGAGCCCGGAATGATTTGAAAGGTGTTCTGTCTACGATCGCCCCAATTTCGCGAAAATTGAACGGAACCCAGGCATAAGATCAAAGTAAGCGATTCGCTTGAACACATTATTCAGGTTCGGCTCAACTTACGAAAAAATAATAAAAAACATCTCTCTTTTAGTCCACCTCTTGCTCCACCTTCCGAACCCCTGGAGTTCAAAACTGCTGCTGTGTCAGCAGATTACAAGAAGTGCTCAGAATACGGTGCAGACATTTTACGAGTTCAAAATGGAAATGCCGTGGACGCCGCCATTGCAACTGCGCTGTGTGTGGGTGTGGTGAACGCCCATTCAGCGGGTATTGGAGGTGGAGGATTCATGATCGTTTATGACAAGAAAAGTGGTGAGTCTCCAACTCATTTAAATGCACCATCAGCTGTGTAGCATTTGTATTTATACATATCACGCGAATTAAACAAGTGTTACACCTTGCAATGACATTACAGTGGTCACAACAAAGTATGTCACGCTTCGATGATCGGAAATCTTGTGCTACCCTTATGTTGTGATACTTAATACACATACATACATACATACATACAACCTTTATTTATGTGTCAAATCTAAAATAGCAGTTATACAACCACTAACTGGGGACACTAAATACTACCTAAAAATTTGAGAAATTTAAAAATAAAACAATATATATGTACAATTTAAAATCTAACCTAAGTCTTACATAAAAGGCAGTTTTCACATTTACTATCAGTCAATTTAGAAACAAGGTCTATTCTACGTATGTTACATTTAAAAGATGATATGGATGTCAGTTCTCTTACATTTCTTGGTACAATTGCCCATATTTTGGGTCCCATATATCTAAGCGAATGTTTTCCAAAAGTGACAGTATTAAATCTAGGTATACCAAAATCATTATTACGCAGTGTGTACCTAAGTTGTGGAATTTGAAAAAGGCTACATATGTAATTAGGAGATAAATTGTTCTTTACCTTATACATAAGAATGGCTATGTCCTGTAGTCTTCTGTTCTGCAGTGTACTTAGGTTAGCCATGTCTAATAATTTATCATAACTACTCCCCTTATCACAGTAAACTGCCCTAAGTGCCCTTTCTTGAATACGTTCCAATTTTCTAGTATCACTCGCCCTACAAAAATGCCAGACAAGATGGCTGTATGTTAAATACGGAAGAATGGCTGCCTTAAACAACTTCAGCTTGGTGTCTGTTGGTATCATATTCCTGAGCCTCATCAGGACTCCAACACGCTGGCTACTCCTCTTACAAATGTTAGCAATGTGTTCATCAAATTGAAGCCTATTGTCTATATATACCCCAAGAAGTTTTAAACACTTGGTAGATTTAACTTCATTGTCATCAATTATAATACTATCCATATCATTATATCAAAGACACAGCCGCCATTACGCGTTATTGCTTTTCACTTTTGACTGCGAGCGCAACTTGTTTGCAACACACCAGACAGTTTATCTGACGAAAACAAGTACCTTGACCGTGTTTTTGACAAAAACAACTACAACACTGACTTCATGATACGAAACGCTCACAAGGCGACCGACACTACAGAAACTAACAGGGACTCCACATCTGTCACGACTACAGCTACTATACCCTACATCAAAGGCACTTCTGAGGCTATCGCGCGGATCCTACAACCCTACAACATTCGCGTAGCTCACAAGCCTATTATTACTTCACGACATTTACTGACCAACGTTAAAGAGAAAGACCAACCCAACAACAGACAGGGAGCGATTTATAAGATCGAATGCTCCGACTGCCAGGCCTCCTACATTGGTGAGACTGGTAGAAACCTTAACACGCGACTAACTGAACACAAACGAGCAACTAGAAATGGCGATGTAAACAATCACATTTCTGAACATCACCGACAAACTAATCACAGAATCGACTGGGACTCTGCTAAATGCTAAACCTACAGTACAAACTATTTTCAACGACTGACTTTGGAAAGCTGGTTTACCAACTTAGAACAGACGCCTCTCAACAGATGTCAACAACTACCGGCACCTTACAAACGACTCATTAACGACGTGAACAAACCGACAAACAGACCGACTAACAACAGACGGATCGAAACCGACCAATGACTGTTAACAAACTCTACACGAGTCTTCCAGCCGATCATATCTCGGCTAAACAGACCAATCACGTTTAACAGACCAGACTTTATAACATCATCGACTGACAACTACTCTCTACTTGACTCTGAAGATGACTTCCGCACAGGTTGTCGAAACGTCAGTCACCAACAACAGTTCTTTTCAGAACTACACTCACCTGGACGATCACACTATACGAACTATTGATACTCCTGGGTTCAAACTATTTACTTTACTAAGTTCTTTTTTTTTTCAAACTATACCTTTTTCACTTTTGGAAAATCGAAAAAAAAAATAGAAGAATCAGTTTGATAAGCATCTACAAGTTTAAAAATTTCAATCCAAAAGGCAATGAAATGAAATGATGATGCTCGTTAGATTGTATTTGTTGCTGATACAAATTGCATGATACTTGTTTTTAAAAAACAACTAAGAGAGCATTACGGTATAGACTTGTCTAATGTCGAAAGATTTTGAGGTATGAGTTATTTTTTTTTTGCGCAAAAAACGGGCAAAGGTTTATGATGAAGGGTAAATATATTCATTGCAAGCACTCGTGGCTGCTGCTGGCTAAAGCAACATTACTGTGGTCAATGCTGATGTCAGGTATACTTCACATTTTTCAATGAGAGAGTGAGGCCTCTCTCCCATCCCTCTTCCCAAGCTACATACAATATACCCCGGGTAACAAGTTGGGCGCCGTAAAGACTTTCTAGAGCTTACGTTTCGAAATTTGACCCTTCGTCAGAGCGAAAGATGGAGCCATTATCCCTTATTCCAAGGGTAATTTCTCCGTAGTTTTTCCTGAAGCATTCAGAATGTGAGTGGTCCAGGAGGATTTAGAAATAACAGATCCTTAATTGTGAATTACTCCTCATGTGAAAATTTCACGAGGGGTCTCTTTCTGTTGACAACATGCTAAAAAAGAAAAACGCCATAGCATGCTAAATTTTCTCCTGGAAGACTATATATTTCAAGGCTAAGATTTTGAAAGAACTCAGTTTGACACTAGGCCAATATGACAGATTCAGGCCTTTTACTTGATTTCCCCGCAGCATAATATAACCTGAACACTAAGTTACTTGTCTAATAAATTTCAGGAAAGACAAGGTCGATCAATTTTAGAGAAACGGTTGCAGCCCTTGAAAAAGCCGATTCCATGAGAGACCTGCAACATTTAATGTTTGAATGGAAAGAAAGAGGTGAGACCAATTCGAAAACGCAATGATGTCATATTGATATTCATGGCATGTGTCTTTCATGAATTTTTTCCTCGATATTCATTTCAACATTGCGAGCTTTTTCCCTTTGCGAGAGTCTCCGGATAGAGAGGTCCAACTCGAAGATTAGTCAAGTTTGTCAAGTTTTATGCTCCTAAGCGACTTGCGTTCCTGTCTTTGTGCCTCTCTCCACCCAGTAGTATAAATGGGTTACAAGTGACATGTTTTCTTACAAACACTCTTAACGAAACGATGTTTTGTGTTTTTATCCGTTTTAATCCCGTCGTAAACGATTGATTTCTTCTCTCTCACAAACCGTTTCTCGCTCTCACAATTCTCGCACGTGGTCAAGTCCATATATGGAAGTAACTTATGCATGGTCCTCCCCACAAGGGAGGGGTGAGCTGAAAACTCTCGCACAATGAGGAATCCCTCTGGGAGATTTGAAATGCTAAGGGGAGGGGGGGGGGGAAGATCCGGTGTTACGCGAGTCTTCTCCTTTTTTTTCTTTCTTTGTTTTATTTTATTTCGTAATGTCTCACGATAACACTATGACACAGTTGTGATTTAAATTTCCTAAAAGAGATCAAAACGAGAAACCCTGGGGAAGGAGAATTCATCGGTATACCTGGAGAATTGCGAGGGTTTGAGATGGCGTGGAAAAAGTATGGCCGACTTCCCTGGAAAGATCTGTTTCGACCTGCAATTGAGATTGCTACCAATGGTTTTCCCGCGACTCCTGCCATTTTAGCTGCTGTTGAAAAGAACGCAGCAAACGTGTCAAGTGATCCAGGATTAAGGTGGGTACTATCATCTTATATGACTCGGTTTGTAAAAGAGCCACTGTCTTTTAATTGTGGAAAGCGAAAAGAAAATTTCTAGTAAGTATAGGTAAATAGTATGGGACAGTGATGAATCAATAAGAACCACGATACTTAAGGATTTTAACTTTCATGTCTAATATTTACTCGGTCGTACGATTCATAAACATCATAAAATTACGTTTTATTTCTGAGTTCGAACTTTACTGTCTTACTAAAAATGCTAGAAACGTTTTTTGAAGGATTATGTGGCCTCTCTTGAATCCGAGCTATACAGTAAACATTCCAAATAAAATCAATTGCTTCTATTTTGTTTTGCGTATTGTTACCATCTAATAGAGTTTAGAGTGTACCATTCTCTTTCCCTCCAAACTTAAAAGGTTCTTCATATAGGTTATTAATCCCTGAATACTAAAATACGACTTCTAGTTGCTTGCACTTCCTTCTGAACTAGAGAAAGAGGTTTTTTTGTTATTTTAAATCACGTTTACACCCTAAAGCTGATTATTATGTCTTAATCTAAGAAGGCTTCTTTCATGAATTCTGCAATCGGATTGGCTGCGCTAGTCGCTATCTATTTCGTCATAGACAGTGAGTAAGCTGAGTAGCTTAAATGAAGTAAAAAGACTATTGTCGGTATAAGTCACTGCCGTTTCTTCAACCTTAGCGAAGTCATCATTGTAGTCAAGTTGACTTGAATTGACCCTGATAACAACTTCCTCTCAGGTTGCCGAAACCTTAGTCACTACTACCATCAAAAGGCATTCTCAGAACTGCTCTGATCCGGATGATCAAGATTAACTTGTTTATTCTAAGTAATCTGTTGCTGAAATACTTATCAATAATGTATGGGGACGTTTTTTGTATATTGATGGAGCAATGTACCTATGTACAGCCCTTGTTGATATAATTTCCTGTCAACTTTACATCATTCCATTTTCCTTGCAGTGAGTTGTTCAAGCCAAACGGTCAATTTGTTAAGGAAGGCGACGTTATAAAGCGAACAAAATATGGAAAAACTTTAAAGAAGATAGCTGAAGGCGGTGCTGATGTTTTCTATCGAGGAAAAATGGCGAAACAGGTAAAATAACGTCAAGATTTAGGTCTTCTCGATTATGAAGACTGCAAAAAATAAGCCTTTGTTTTCACAATTTAAGCTTTGCGACGAGTTTATCTTATTTGAGAATGCATCTGTTCAGTAAGTCTATGTTTGGTATAGTTGCACGACGCATTCTCTCACCCAGAGCGTGTTTCATGATAAGAATAAACAACAAAAAGTATGCGAAAGGATGTTACAGCTATAACGACTGAATTATGGACTACGAAACTGATAGTGACAGCGCAATCACGAAGATGGTCATATGTATCAATGGTAGTAATGGTTGTATACAGCACGGCATGTAGGAGGCAACGGTTTGACTAAGCTAAGGAACGATAGCGATATCAAAATAACGAAAAATGATAACGATAACATCAATGAAAAAAATAACGATAAGGTAATAAGTGTTATGAAATGAAAATTAGGTTACTAAAAAACAGCTGATTGATAAAGAAAAGATAAAACAGCGACGACAGAACACAGTAGATAAAATGAATTGAAACATTTCTTACTTTCCCATCGTGAAACTTCCCGGTATCTTTAACCATTTAGCTAAAGCAAACTATTTGTTAAAACTCACAGATTGTTAAAGATCTCAGATCTGTTGGCTCCAAGATATCCTTAAAAGATTTTAAAAATTATGAAGCATCTGAACTCAAAGCATTGGAGACAGACCTTCCCGGAGTGAAGGGATACAAAATTCTGACCGTCCCACCTCCTGCAGGGGGAGTAGCCTTAATTGACATCCTGAACATTTTGAAGGGTGAGTCAACTCAGACCATTTCGACTCTGCTACGAAATAAGATTCAGCTAAGATCTCCTTTTTCTATCATAGAAAAATATGGTCTGAAAGACTATGTAGATCACCTTTGCATATAGGAACATATAAAACTGCTGTGACTGCGTACTTTTACAACAAACACAAATGACGGATTTGAAAGGATGTGATTACTCTTTCTCTCTTCTCAGCCTTGAATAGAACTAAAAAGGAAACAAATGCTCAATTTTCAAATTGTTTCCCGAAACGGTGCAAAGCAAAGAGTAGAAATTAAATTCTTTCCGTCTGCCTTAAAAAGGGGTTCTTAACCCCCTAGCTCCTATAATTGACTAGCTCCTAGTTTCTCCTTACAGTGTCACCCTTGAATCAAATGTAAAGGTCATGACGACGAAGAAAATAATGATCACCAACTTTAGAAGCTTTAGATTGTCAGTCAAGTTCTCATTTTCAATACCACAGAATATGTAAAGAGTATGCAATATGTAAGAATTGATCGTTATACCAAGCTGAAAAGCTCTCTCGAAGATTTTCGACAGTAATGCGGCTAGTTTAATATTTTCTCGTTTAAAAAGGTTACAATTTTGGACCAGAAGACATGAAAAAACACCCCGTCCGGACATATCACCGAATGATTGAAGCATTCAATTTTGTAGCCGCAAGGGAAACGTATCTCACAGATCCTGCATTCGACGATAAAGTAGACGAGGTAACCCTTAAGCAAGTCTTAAATCTAGCGGCAATTATGTTTTTTTTTTATTAACTTGTGTGATTGGACGATGTTTTAGAGTTCACTCGCTTACTATCTTCCCAGAACTGGAATGTCTTCGATATTACGATCCTGTACTCATCTTCTTTGACAGATCGTTCGCCAAATGCTGGATCCTGAAGAAGGAGAAAAACTACGGCAAAAAATAGATGACACGACCCACTCATATGATTATTATGGACCTATTAACTATCATATTGACGTGACAGATGGTACAACTCACTTGTCTGTACTGGATGAAGAAGGAAATGCTGTTTCCATAACGACATCAATTAATAAATAGTGAGCAGAATATAATTGATTATAGAAACAGTCGGATAACCTTTTCAGTTTCACAATGGCGTCTTGAGTAGCCTTTTAAAGTGAGCCACAAAAATTAATGTGCCGAGAACACTGAATCCTACCATTAGATAACTAGATTCCTTTTAGAAAAACGGAGAGTAATAAGCAACACCGTAATCATCAGTACGAATAATTATATTATTATAGTAATGGTGACCACCTTTTTTAGCATCTTTATCATAATCATCATTGATTTATTATCATAATTATCATGGATTTATTATCATAATTATCACCACCTCTTTTGCTCTCCTTGCCACCATTATTATTATCGTCCTCGCCATTATCATTATAACACTAAAGCATACTTTTTTTGAGTAACTCTATGAACATCTAATTTAGGAAACACTATTTGGTTCTTCTACAGTTTCGGAGCAAAACTGCGCAGCTTGGAACTCGGAATCATTTACAATGATCAGTTGTGGGATGCTATAAACTTGTATGTTAACGAATTCAATTTGAAAGCGGACTCTCTGAGACCTCGTAAAAGACCGATGTCTCTTGCTTCTCCGTCCATCATTCTAGATGGGAAAGGGAATGTTAGGATGGTTATCGGAGCCGCTGGAGGAAAATACATCGCAACTGCGTTATCACAGGTCAGTAATTGTTGATGCTCGTCCAGAATGTATTTTCCTCTAGGATGTTCACTTAGAGGCGAGGTCACAATACTCAAGGGGGGAGTCACCTTTCCTTAATATGTGAGCTAACAGAGAAGTCGTGCGCATGAATAAAATGGCCTCGCAATTGAGCTTATCCTTTATTCTATAGTAAAAGCCAACCTCAAAGTATGGCCCGATTTGAGAAAAGATGCGAGGTGCTGCTATCTTGTTAAGACATAGTAAAACAGCCAAGCTTAAGACTTTTACCTCAGACCGACCAGGGACAGGAGCACAAAAAATTTCCGCACCATTTCTTCATCTTCGTGCGCCTGCGAAAAATGTGCCTCGAGGAGACAATTAAAGAGGGAAAATACGGAAACATACCTCGCCCGAACAATCGCGGGGCATGCAAAGAAACCTTTTTAGCGCCTTCTTGTATGCGCATATCCTTTATCTCCTTAGGTACTTATGAACTACTTCTGGTTTGGCGACAGTTTAAAAGATGCTGTATCCAAGCCACGTCTTCACAGTCAATTATTCCCAAGCATTGTCTTAGTTGAACCAAATTTTCCAGAAAAGTACATCAAAGGATTAAAGCGGTATGGACACAAGCGAATCACAAATGATACAACCTTATTCACAGGTGATTATGGTTTCATTAAGAATTTTGCGGTAAAGTCTGTACTCTGGATCCGGAGTCTATCCTCCTAACCATTATGCCACCGTTTTTCCCAACTTTTAGTAATCTAAGTCCACTTTCAATTCAATGGAACTAGTTGGTCGGACAGTTCCGTTAGTGGGAACGTTCAGCTCAAAGTTACGATTTAAGTGAAGCGTTAGTTCTGTTTCTCTTTCAGGAACGCCATTACAGATCATGGGCGTGGTTCAACTTGTTGTACGAAAGGATGACGGAGAGCTACTAGCACTAGCAGATTATCGCAAAGGTGGAGTCGCGGCTGGCTACCGCTGACCAATCAAAAGACTGAAGGTAAAATACGCAGTAAGAAGAAATACTTCGGTTTATTCTGTGATTGTTTAAATAAAGCTGTGTCCAAAAGTTTATTCTATTTTCGCGCTGCGCCTTAGTAAAGGAACATTCCACCGAAACTGCAATGACACTACGACCAGGAATCTTTCTATAACCACTCACTTATTTGCCGCTGAACCAGTCTGGTTGATTACAGGCATTTAAGGAAAAATCTTTACCAAACTACGGATTGTGAGAGATTCTGCACTCAACCTGAGGTAATCGCACAGTTGAGAAGGTCTCAATAAAGTTAACAGTAAGCTGTAAAGCGGCCGAAAATTTATCCGTAAGGCGTAAAAATTGAAAAATTTTAACCGTTAGTCGTAAAGAAAAGAGTCAATCTTAAAAATCATTTGTTTCATTTCTGCAGATCCAGCATCGCAGTGAAAATTTAAATCGCTAGCAACTGGCACGAGGCAGCCTAAGGCTCGCCAAGATGTGAGCCCGTTTCAAACCGAGGCCGAATATTCAGGCCTTTAATTGAATTTTTTCTAATGCTATGGAATCATGTGACTGTACGCTTTTCAGACAGCTTGCTTTGGGGTTGTCAAATATACATTTGCGCTACTGAGAGCTTTTAAGAGAACCTAGATTTTGAACAAAATAAATAAGATATTTTGTGCTATCGTTTGCGGTTTTATTGTGTTTTCTTTAAGAATCTCATGACCACAACGTCATTTACATCGAAGTACTCCGATAGTTTTTGAGTTATTATTATTATTATTTTTTAATGACATCTATGTCAGCGTATAGAGAGTGGTATGTTGTTCGCACCGATTAGATCGTTTCGGGAATGTATCTCGCACCAATCAGATCACCCAATTAGGGTATGTATCTCACACCAATCAGAGCGTCGTTTTTGTTCTTTGGTTTGAGAGGTGTTCAAATTTCAACGAAGTAATGGGGGATTCGGAAGAGAGCAGTTCGTAAAATGGAATCATCTTTCAGAATGAGAAATATTGGCTTTTCTGTGTTTTTAACGTATATTTTACCGCGCTTTATGAGAAATGCGATCCTACTGCACAGATGAAAGATAACAGATTACCTATAGTAAAGGTGTTACTCATGCTGTGAAAATGGTGGATAGTTGTTTGAGAGAAAATGGAGTTCTGTGCACTGTAGCACGATCATGGTTAATTTTCCTTCACGACGAGAGTGAGTGGAAAAATTTTGAAGCAAATATTGCTTGGGGTGTTGATGAATTGCACCAAACATATTGATTTGAGCAGTTCTTTAACGGCAAGCTGTGTTGCAAGATTCGTGATTTGTTGAGTGTGTCGATTATATTTTTCTGGATTGGTTTGCTCGGTGCTATCTCTGGATGAATGTCTGATTAAAATTAACTATGGACGATTTTGTGTATGTTTTCGATGCCTGGAGAAAGTGATCTTGTGGAGTCGTTTGTGTTTGGCCATGGACGAATTCAGATACCATCGTTGGCATGTTTATTTGATTTTTTTCAGTCTGGAATGAATGATTTACGGAGGTAAATTAATATGATGTGATTTACTAACGTCGAAAATATATAAAGTCGAAGGAACAGTTTTGGTCTCAACAAAATAAACACATACCGCTTAAAAAGATGATAATACGGACCACGTGCAAAGATGTCGAATATTGTGCGTGTTAAATATTCAATAGTGACATCTTATTTACATATACATCTACTTTTATTACGTTGGTAAAATCTGTACAGACATCACACCAACCAACTCGCACGCAAAGTGAGAAGGCTATATGAAGGCTTGAAATTATATTAAGATCGATTTTGATCAAGAAACGGACTAAAAAATATTCCAAATTAGTGAAAATAATCGTGAAAGCTGATCGCGTGACGCTCGGTAAGTTGTAAGATGACATGTTATCACATACCAGACGAAAAAACTCTTTAGATTCTCAGTCTGCATTTTGTACCCACTCTGCAGTCTACATTTTGTACCTAGTCTACATTTTGTATCCGGTCTGCAGTCTGCAGTCTGTATTTTGTACTAACAGGAATCCGTGCCACCAATACAGTTTATTTTTGTTTACAGTAACCCGAACAACACACACAATCTACCACAAAATACCTGTGTGTGAGTTAATTCGACATTTTCGTTCTTTTCTGCGTTAATACTCTTTTTTTACTTTTGTAAAAGAATATATAGACATCACTTGCAATGTTTCAAGTAATCCACCCACCCCAAAAAAATAACTCTTGCATGCATAGAATGCCAATGTTTTTTATGTATTCCTTCTTTATTTCCAGATTTTAATATTTTCAACGCCTTATAAATTTACCCGACTGATTGTCAAGGTAAAGAGGGATTGGCTTTGTATTCAGTCAAATTATCACCCGATAATAAGTGCCGAAACATCGTATTTAGTCAATGACATTAATGAAATTTGTGCTCAGATATACACCCTCCATAAGCAAGAGAACAAATGTATCCTGCCGGACAACAATTTTCAAGGTCAGGGCAACAAACAGCATTTGGTAGAGGACAACATGAATACTCCCAAGGACTCATCCATGGACAACACGTGTCAAACATTCTGCACATCACTCCATCAGGGCATACTCTACATGTTGTACGATTTAATGATGGTGTGTCCTGCAATATAAATGAACGTGTCGATCATTTCACTGATCGATTGGATCACTTAACATATCCTCGACAAAGTACCCACTTTATGAATAGTTAATAAAGAATGTAAATTAAACAAAGAGTGCCATACGGTGTTCCTCCGGCACCCAATTGAGGCCTTTATTTTCCTTTTTTTTAAGAACATTACACAATACGTGACTTTACCCATACTAAGGTTAGAATGAATGCTGGGATTGGCCAACCGTGTACCAGGTCCCTTAAGGGCATGTCGTTTCGCGCGACCTTCATCTTTGTTGTTTTTGCGTGAGATGCAGAGCCGAAAAAGCCTCGCAGATTCTTTGGAAATTGTATGTTGACAAATTATTTTCTCTCCTTGATAGGCCAAGGAAATCACTGTCTTGTGTTGGAAAGTGAAAATGACCGTAGACATCCCGAAAGGTACAACATTTAACGAAAAGCTTTTATTTCCAATTCGTGGGTTCGTACATACGTCCGTAATAGGTTGTTACACTTTCCGTTCCATCCCGTTTCGCGCGGCCTTTATCTTTTTCGTTATACACGGAGTCTTGGAAGATTCTCAAATGATTTAAAAAGTTTCCGTTGGCAGACCCTCTTTCGCTCCATGATGAGACAAAGAGAACATGTAACAAACCGAGATATCTTGTAACTTACGTAAATTTAAAGAAAACCTTTGTTTTTTAATTTCACTTAAAAACGTTATGTTCACGACATTTTCTGCTTTCATCACAGCTGTAATACGAGAATTTTTCCACCGGTATTTTTTTCGCCAATCAGGTACAGACACGTCATTAGCCTTTCGCGCCACTCTGTCAGGTTGATGAACGAACGGCAAAGTTACGATTCTCAATTCAAGGTCGTTAGTCAGAATTCATGGCTGCTAAAACACTGAAAAATCCGTTTCTCTTACAGACAGATACGTTTCAACAGCTCTAGAAGGGGAAGAAAACCAAAATGCAAAGAGACAAATCAAAAGTTACGTATTCAATGGCTTTGGTTAAAGGGCATTTCTCGCCGCTTAGAACGAAAATCGAAAGCTGGAAGTTTTGCCACAGGCCCATTTTGGCCGTGAACCTGAAAGATTTCTCTTGTTGGTAAGGAAAAAGTCAATAACTGAGAATTTTGAAGATTACGACCATTTTTGTTTTTCTAGTGATTCAACCCTTGTTTTCATCTTGAGTGCACTAACGTACTTTACAATTTTCATTCGGGTATTGTCGACCTTTTATTTTCATTCATTAGTAAAGTCGACTTTTCTTGTCAATAAAGGGCCACCGTGTTTATATGATAAACAAAATAATACGTGGTTGCTTGTAGATATGGAATTTCTCTTTGAGTGTTCATCTTGAAATCTCAATCGTTCGCTGCAGCCACATGTGAACTATCGAGTTGAACACTCATAAAGAAATTCCATTCCACGCGCGCTTATGTAATATTCTCTATTTAAGGCACAAATCGCTAACCATGCTCAAAGTCAATATGCAAATTGTCGGGGTTACGAGACAATTGCATTGTACCAGAAGCTATCAACTATATGCGAAGAAAAATGACCTAGAAATATCCGTCTATTCAAAATAGTGCAAAGATTGACAGTTCAGAAGCAAAAAACGAACGAATTTCTTGCATTTACAGGACCCATTACAGATGTCTACAGTCATTTCACATTCCCACACAGATCAATGATTTCCTCAGCTCATCATGGAAAGAAAAAGGTTTACAAACATTCAAGTTTAAAGAATTTGCGAAGCTTTTTTGCCTCTGCATCTCACACAACAAGAACAAAGATCGAGGCCGTGCGAAACAACATGCCCTTTGAGGGACCTGGTACAGGGTTGGCCAATCCCAGCGTTCATTTTGAGCTCAGTATTAGCTAAGTCGCGTACTATTCCATAATATGACCCATCCACTAGGTCAGGTCACAGTTTTCAGCCGGTTGGAAAATTCTTCATGTAATTTTCGCCGAGGAAGTGCAAAGTAGTGTCGATACGCAGTTTTTTTTGATTAAGATTATAATTAAATGAATCGCACGAGCTGCTCTTGAGTCTTACGACATGTGGTCACTCGTGATGGTTTTATAGGTTTCACATTTCACTCGCCTATGGCTTGTGCAATTATGAAAACTCTCAAAACATCACTTGTTTCCATAAATAACAAAAAACAAGTACGTTAAATCTTTTGAATAAATAAAAATTAAAAACAAACAGACAAACAAGAACAATAACAACCGTCCAAAGCTGGTATGTGAAGAACATTTACATTATACAATTTCGCTAAATAATGTGTGTACAAAATGGGACAATTTTAAAAAGGACTAGTGTCGTACAAAAAGGGGGGAATTCGAAAATGCAACATACTATAGTCGAGGTAAATGGAACCGTCAGGTCGACTGGTGTCTTCCTTTTTAACTCCGCAGCAGATGAGAATGTCATCAAATACAGGATCAATAGCGCTGGCGATGAGATGACGGAGCACTTCATCTGCAGAATCAATAAAACGTTTTTAACTTAAACAAAATCCAATTTAATCTCATTCAAACAAGGTAAAAATGCTCTTTTCCTCCTCTTTTCCTGCTCGTAATCTCAAAGAGATTACAGGCAGGATATTTGTTAGGGGGGAGTGTCGCCATCAGTTGGCTATGGTGATGGTTAAAAATCCAAACGCTATGAAGATAAATCGGACTTTCTTTATTTTCCAAAGCACTTTACTGAATGCCTGCATAACCACATATCAAGTACTGTGGTTGTTTTTCTAAGATCGAAGTTTCAAAAGCGTTAACTAACTTCTAATCGTTACTCTTATTAACAGCGGATTACATGTAGCAAAAAAGTGAATGAACAACTGGTCAACGTAACACAAATTATGTAACGAAAACTGATAATAATAAGAAAATAGCTCACTTTCTTGGTTACACGCTTCGAAGAGGAAAATCGTCGTAAAGTGACTCACTCTTCAACACTGCTGTTGCCAACTGCCGTAATAAATACGTTTTTCTGGGATATAATCTGAACTGGTGAGAACACCACAGACTGCTCGTGACCGTAGGGTGACCTGGTGCCTTGTGTAAGTAGCGCGTTAGGGCAGTTTAGTTTTCTAAGTCTAGCCTTGTGACTGCCTTAACTTGTAATCTGTAGTTCTGTAAACAGGAGTTATGTTTGCATTGAATATCGACAAGTGAAGGAAAAACCTTATACATTTGTTGAATTGCCAGATCCAAAGACCCAGCCCCAGTTGTCACGCTACTGCTCAAACCCCTAGGAAGTGAACCACGTGTGCTTTTCAACCACCTAAAAGTTTCGGCATCCAAGAGCAACATTTTGAACGCGTAAAACTTTACTCACAGCTTTAGATAAAATCTTTATGTCATTCTGAAATCGTAAATCAGCGACTTCATCACAAAATAAGAATAGTTTAATGTTATAAAAGCAATGAACCACACTTTCTATTGGTTTAACGGCCAATTAAAACCACTTGGCAAGAAGCGCTTTCGCGTGCTCATTAATTTCCCTGTAAACCGAGAAAATGTGTGGTTTATTGTATGTTTATTTATTTGACATATCCACCACAGTTTTCGTTTTTCTATAATCTCGTTGATGATATGAATGACGTCAACAAGGTCCATAATTAAAATAAAATCACGAGGCGCAGCATAAGGTAACCTGGTGCCTCGTATAAGTAACACGTTAGGGCGGTTTAGTTATCGATATCTAACCTTGTGACAGCCTCAACTCCTGCCTTAAATGGAAAGTTATTGTCGATTTGTTTACGTCAATAACACTGTCTATTTTACGCCAGTTTAATGCGCCAAAATTTTCGGAAAATCACATGCGCCCGATGTGATCGATAATTGCCTTGTTGTTTGAGCTTCCGTTGTCGTTTTGATTTGTGTTGTGTAATGACTTCTGCATTGAAATATCAGTAACAAATAGTTGTTTATGGATTCTATCACCCTGAATTTTTTCTATCGTATCAGCAATTATCTTCTTTGAACGTTGCGAACCGAGAGCTGACTTCTTCAGCTTCTTCTTCCACTTCGACAAGCTCTTCTTTAAAAATGTATCCAAGTTTACTGATCTAAAATTCGAAAAGTCGCCACGGTCCATATTTGCGAGGATTTTTTTCGCGAAATGGAGAGGATTGCTGAGTGTTGCGAAATAGATTACGTTTTGGTCATTTTTGTGAGCTTTAACCTTATCAACAACAGCCAAGAAGCGCCCGAGAATATCTATAGCTATTTAGAAAAAAATGCATGTATGTATTACATATAAACGTCCAGAGTATTTGATATAGTTTAAGAATTTTAGAAATTATATATTATTATATATATATATATATATATATATATATTGATAATAACATATATATATGTTTTTTTGTTTTTTGGAAAATACATAAAATTTATGACAGGAAAAAATTAGCATTACATGTCACGCAATCTAGCTGAGTTTTTGATGATCGGGAAAATGTTTTGGTCCATAACAGCGTAAATCATTAATGATGGGAACAAATTTGCAGAAAGGATGGACTTGTTCATTGCGTTCCGTGTGCTAAATCTCGGGAGAAATTACAAGAATTCTTTCAGAGTATATTCGTGTTGTTTTGTAAATAACACTGTAACGTATGTTAAGTTGTTTGTGTGTCCTTTTAAGCGACGCGATATGTCTGTGATGACCAGAGTGCCAAATTTTATTCTCTAAATTTGATTTTCTCCACACTGTGCGTATTTCATGACCTGATACTTCAACGAAAATTATCGAGAAGGCGCCTTCCGATCACCTCTGTCTACTTTGTAAGTCACGCAGGCGCGCAAGCGTTACAACCGATCACGTTTACGCATCGTTTAAAGACAACTCGGCATCTTTTCTCTATTCAGTTGTTATGAAAATCTAAAATCCTCAACGTAGTTTGAACGGTCAAAAGGAGATCTTAGTCAATTTTCATAATTATGCAAATAATGTTTGACACGAGCACAATTGAGCAAAACACTGATAGACTTGCGTTGTTTTTAGGATGATGGTGGATGAAAGCTAGATATAAACCCGCGGGTCTGAGGCAATCGGTGACCTCATTGGTGAATAATCTATGCAGTGATATACTCTTTTAGCCCGATTAACGCTTGCATTTTGAGAATTCTTTCGTACAGATTGGTGAATTTTTGATGTGCAAATTAGGGTCGAAGAGAAGGGTCTCCTCTGATCACGCTGGTATGAAAAATATTTCAGGTGAAGTTTCCATGTTTGAGTGTGAACTAACTGAGTACATCTTGTAACTCACAGCAAGACAGAATTCCGTGAGCTATATTATTGCAGTCGCTGCGCGCTGGACAAAATCTGTGACATTTACATTTTCGATCTCTGTCCGCACGGGTGATTTTTGGCTTGTGGCGACGCAGAAAAAGAGACTTGGAGTACAATTAAGCTATTTTTGAAACATGTGTCCTAGGCGTAAAAATTGACAATTATTAACCGTTAGTTGTAGAAAAAAAGATATTAACCGTTAGCCGTAATCTGGCCAAAATTTTAAAAGTTATCACCCCATTGAGACACTTAGTTGACCGAGCAGACGATCTTTGGAAGGCATGGGTGACGGAAGAAATTACATGCCGAGCCCAGTTCCGCACTTAGTCAGTTCTTCGAACTACAACTGAACTGAGACCGTAATCTGACCTCGTAATTGGGCAAAATAAGCTGGAGTGATATTCTGATCAAATTGATCATTATAGCCGATATAAACCCAATCTCCTGCTAACATGTACTTTCCTACTTGGCGATACATATTATGGCGCTAATCTCGATATTTTGTTTTTAAGAGGAAATTACCACTTAGCTTGTGCAGTCTCTAAATATATCTACCTCAACCAAATTTGAGGTTGATGGAAATAGTTTTCCTAAGCACTAACCGGCAACACTAGAGCGCTCAAAAACCAACTCCCCTCCTTTGCAGTCGTTCGATTTTGACACATGTTATTAGGAACGGATAGAAGTTTGAAATAGTGGGTGTGGCGTGGCTTAGCAATCGCTGGCAATGCTATTGGGAAATCCCACGGTACAGTTTTTGAGGACGGTCTCGAAAAATCCTTGATACGTTGTTTTTCGCTCTTTCAGGATTTCCTTTATTTTGGAGTTAGGTCCCACCGCTGGGTAATTTTCAACCAGTTAGCTTTTGTAAAATTGCTTTGCCACAAAGTTTATTTCTGATTTATCAGCTGCGAAATGATACAAATTTTCGATACGTTCCAAGCTATTGTTTGCTAAACCAGTTACTATATCAGTGATAAATTAAAATTAGGGAATTACGACTGCTTTTTCTTTTTCTTTTTTTACAGTAGTATACATGACGCTAATTCGTTAGGTCCGTTTAGCTCAGAGCTGGCTCCATACAATTTTTCTGAACTTTTTGTAAGTGAAGCACAACATATATACTTTAATTCAGAAAAATCGACACGCTGTAGGTAGAAAGGCTTGGAAATATTACCCCTATCTTTTCCTCAGTTTTTTGTAAGTTTGTTGACAGCGATTGTTTTTTCACGTAATAACAAAGCTATTTGCGTCAATCTGAAAGACGTGTGCAGAATTATTTCAATCAGCGACGACAAATCTTGCATTTTCTCATGTGTTTCAATTCTGCAGATCCTGCATCGCAATGGTAATTTAAAACGCTGGGAACTAGCACGAGTCAGCCTAAGGCTTGCCAAGATCTGAGCCCGTTTCAAACTGTGGCCGAATATTTAGTTCTGCAATTGAAATTTTTCCTATAACTTTGGAATCATGTGGCTATATGCATTACAGACAGCTTGCTTTGGGGTTATCAAATATACATTTGTGGAACTGAGTGCTTTTAAGAGAACCTAGATTTTGAACAAAATAAATAAGATATTTTGTGCTATCGTTTGTGATTTTATTGTGTTTACTTCAAGAATCTCATGACCATAACGTCATTTACATCAAAGTACTCCAATAGTTTTTTTTTTGAGCATTCCTTTTTTATTTCCAGCTTATATTTTATAACTGAGATTTGTGCTCAGGTATACACCCTTTTACAATAGGAGAACAAATGTATCCTTCCGGACAGCAATGTTTTAGGTCATAGCAACAAACAGCATTTGGTAGAGGACAACATGAATATCTCCAAGGAGGCCACCTTTGACAACACGTGTCAAATATACTGCATTCCAAATTATCAGGGCATAATCTATGTGATGCACAATCAAATGGTGGATTGTCCTGCAAAATAAATGAAAGTGTTGATTATTTCGTCGATCGATTGGACTACTGAATATATCCTCTTAACCAACAATTAATAAAAAATGTCTACATGTAAATTAAACAAAGAGTGCCATGCGGTGTTCCTCCCAATTCGAGTGCCATACGGTGTTCCTTCAAATCGAGGCCTTTATGGAAGACAAAATAATGCTTGACTCTTAAAAACATTACACAATACGCGACTTTCTAATTACCAATACTGAGTTTAGAATGAATGCTGGGATTGGCCAACCGTGTACATTGATTTATGTTGGAATGTGAAAATGACCGTAGTCATTACGAAATGTAAAAAATTTTAACGAAAACCTTTTATTTCCAATTCGTGGGTTAGTGCAAAAGTCCGTAATAGGTTGTTACGCTTTCTGTTCCATCCCGTTTCGTATCTTTTTCGTTGTGTATAGTCTCGAAAAGATTCTCAAATGATTTAAAAAGTTTCCGTTAGCAGACCGTCTTTCGCTCCATGATGGGGCGAGGAGCACATGTAACAAACCAAGATATCCTGTAACTTACGTAAATTTAAAGAAAACCTTTGTTTTTTTTTAATTTCACAATAAAACGTTACGTTCATGACATTTTCTGCTTCCATCACAGTTGTATCAGCATTTTCTTGATACACAGTCCGGCCTGTTTTTCTCTTCTTTGCATGATTTTTAATGACTGCTTTACTTCTTTGGTTTCCATCAGAAATACACATTTATCATATAAACTACGGTGTTATACAAGGATTTCCAGTCCTGAGAACAGCCGTAACAATATACGTGAAAAAAACCAGTACTTTTTCACGTGTAAGTGATTTCGCAAACCAGCTGCTGACACGTCACTTGCCTTTCGTGCCATTCGGTCAGGTGGATGACTAGACGGCAAAGTCACTCAATCCAAGGTCGTTAGTCGGAATTTTCTGGTATTGTGGCTGCTAAAACACTGAAAAATCCGTATCTCTTACAGACAGTGACGTTTCAACATCTCTAGAAGGTGAAGAAAACCAAAATACGCAAAGACAAATCGAAAGTTACATATTCAGTGGCTTTGGTTAATTGCATTTCTCGCCGCAGAGAACAAGAATCGACAGCCGGAAGTTTTGTCACAGGCCCATCTTGGCCCTGTACCTGACAGATTTCTCTTGTCGGTAAGTATCGGCAGAAATATTGGACAAGATGGCGGCCGCGCTTGCGCATTTCGTCCATAATGGCGTCCAAATAATATAAGAAACTGTAAGGAAATTTGTAAAATTTCTTAAATATAACAATCAGGAGCTCATGGTCCCGTCTGCTCTCGATCGAGACATATTCAGTACTGATTCTGCTATTCATCAAACCTCACAGGGACTCGATAAATAAAAGCCACTTACTTCCCGAGCCAGTTCTTTTGTCATTGATTATTGACCTAGGTCGCCATACAGTTCTTTAAAATCCGTCGTTCTCCATCCCAAACACTCGCCTATTACAAGAAAGTGCATCAATAAAGTCAACTGCTCTCGATCGAGTTGACTGCTACAGAGTTCGAAGCGTCCAAATATCCTGTAAAATTGCCATTTCCTCCCATCAAAAAAGTTCCCAACGCGCCAGAATATCCCTTATTTTCCATGTTGAGTAAGTGACGAGACGCCATGTCGAAAACTATTACTGAAATAGTTAAACACGAGCAACGCTGATCTTCGAATCGTCGGCCATATTTGTTTATGTTCTTGCAGGGAAATAAATTAGTTCTCGGTCCTTATCGGAATATAAATATGCCAGGCATTGAAAGCAAATTCAGTAGTCTTAGCGCGAAAATTAAATTAAAGCAAATCAAAATTCTGACATCATGTCATCGCTCTGCCTCGAAAAATCCCAAAGATTTACTTGCAGGTCTTCTTTTCTTTTTCTTTTCATCAAATAGAAGATCTGCGGTGCTCAAATTGTATAAGTCATGGTACGAAACACTCTTCTTTGCAGATCGAGCCGTGATCGCCGGCATATTGAATTCTCTTGATATTCTATTGTTCCAGAGTGTAATACGATATACCGCTGATAATTGTTAGCGGGCTCGAAATGTCCTTGATTTCTGGCGATGGACAAAGTCAGTAATTGAGAATTTTTTATATTGAATATTAGGACCACTTTTGTTTTTTCAGTGATTCGACGCATGTTTTCATCTTGAGTGCGCTAACGCGCTTTACGATTTTCATCAGGGTATTGTCGATTCTTTTATTTTTCATTCATTAGTAAAGTCGACTTTGACTTTTCTTGTCAGTAAAGCCACGGTGTTTATGCGATAAACAAAATAATACATGGTGAGCTATCGAGTTGAACACTGAAAGAGAAATTCTATATCTACGTGCGCTCATGTAATATTCTCTATTTACCACTAAAGTCACAACTCGCTCTCAATTCAATATCTAAATTTGTCGGGTTTACGAGATGATCGCGTACCTGAAGCTATTAATTATGTGTAAAGATAAACGACCTAGAAATATTCCTTTATTTTAAAGAGTGCTAAAATTGACAATTCACAGGCAAAAAACGAACGAATTTCTTGCTTTTACAGGATCCAAGCGATAGATTCACCATGATGGAATCGTTGTTTAGATAACTTCAGATCACAAATCGCGTAGCGTTACGTTAAAAATTCTAGAATCGTTTAGAGACAAAATCCATGATTGAACAATACTTTTAGTATACTTTTCAATAATCAAAATAATATTTACCGGTTCAAATAGTAGCCCTAATGTCGCAAAACCTCAGTTGAAGTCGGTAGGCGCTGTTTTTATATTCCAGCCATAGTCCTTGGCGCTTTCGTCAATTTCACGTCTTAAATTTCCATTATTTTCAGAATTGATTATTCTTCGGAATATATAATTCTCATTTGAACTCTTTAAGGTCTACTTTGAACGGGATGGAACGGAATTATGGCGTAACAACTTATTACGGACTTCTGCGCCACGAACCCACGAATTGGAAATAACAGGTTTTCGTTAAAATTTTGTGCCTTGTACCGATGTCTAAGGTCATTTTCGCATTCCTACACAGATCAATGATCTCCTCTGCCCATCATGAAAAGAAAAGGTTTGCAAACATACAACTTTAAAGAATTTACGAAGCTTTTTTGACTTTGCATCACAGACAACAAGAACAAGGATCGAGGCCGCGCGAAACAACAAACGCCTTGAGAGACCCGGTACAGGGTTGGCCAATTCCAGCGTTCATTTTGAGCTCAGTATTAGCAAAGTCGCGTATCATTCTATTATATGACCAATTCAAAGAAACAAGTTTTCAGCCGGTTGGAAAATTCTTCACGTAATTTTCACCCGAGGAAGTGCAAAGTAGTGTCGATACGCATTCTTTTTTGTTAAGATTATAACTAAATGAATCGCACGAGCTGCTCTTGAGTCTTACGACATGTGGTCACTCGTGATGGTTTTATAGGTTTCACATTTCAAAGAAAATTCAAAGAAACAAGTTTTCAGCCGGTTGGAAAATTCTTCACGTAATTTTCACCCGAGGACGTACAATGTAGTGTAAAGGTACAGGTAGTCGTTTTTAAGATAATAATCATAAAAATCCCACGAGCAACTCTTGTGTCCTATGATATGAGGTCACTCGTGGTGCTTTTAAAGGTCTCACATTTCACCCGCCTATGGCTTGTGCAATTATGAAAACTCTCAAAAGATCGGTTGCTCCCATAAATAACAAAAAACAAGCAAGTTCGATCTTCTGATCCTTTCCCAGAAAAAAACAAACGAATGAATACAAGAACAACAACAGCCGTCAGCTTCAAAACCTGGTCTGTAAAGAACATTTACATTAGACAGATACGCTTAATCATGTCTGTAAAAAATGCGACAATATTCCAGTAGAGAAGACAAGTGTCGTACAAAAAAAGAGGAATTCGAAAATGCAACATACTAAAATCGAGGTAAATTGAATCTTCAGGTGGACTGGTGTCTTCCTTTTTAACTCCTCAGCAGAAGAGAATGTCACCAAATACAGGATCAGTAGCGCTGGTGACGAGATGACGGACCACTTCATCTGCAGAATCAATAAAACATTTTTAACTTGAACAAAATCCAATTTAATCGCATTCAAACAAGGAAAAAATGGTCTTTTATATCAAAACGAGCTTACTGGTAAGATATTTGCTAAAGGGAAGTGCCCCTATCAGTTGGCTATGGTGAGGCTTACAAACCAGACGCTACGAAGATAAATCGAACTTTTTTCATTTTCCAAAGCACTTTACTGAATGCCCGCGTGACCACGATCTTAAAAGCTGTGAGTCTTTTTTGAAGATCGAAGTTTCGAAAGCGTTAAATAACTTTTAATCGTTACATTTAAATACACGTACATATAGCAAAAAAAGTGAATGAACAACTGGTCAACGTAACATAAATTATGTGGCGAAAACTGATAATAATAATAAAATAGCTCACTTTCTTGGTGACACGCTTCGTAAAGGAAAATCGTCGTAAAGTGACTCACTCTTCAACACTGCTGTTGCCAACTGCCGTAATAAATACGTTTCTCTGGGATATTATTTGAACTGGTGAGAATACATCAGACCGCTCGTGACCATAGGGTGACCTGGTGCCTTTTGTAAATAGCATGTTAGGACAGTTTAGTTTTCTAAATCTAACCTTGTGACAGCCTTGACTCGTAATCTGTTTTGATGAGGCAGTAGTTCTATTTGAATATCAACAGTGACTCCGCCATACCTTATTGAATATTAAGTGAAGAAAAAACCTCATACATTTGTTAAGTTACCAGCCCCAAAAACCCAGCCCTAGTTGTCACGCTGGCCCTGCTCAAACCCGTCTGGGAAGTGAACCACGTGAACTCTTCGACCACCTAAACGTTCCGGTATCCAAGAGCAAAATTCTGACTGTGCAAAACTTTATTTACAACCCGGAGTAAAATCTCCATGTCATTCTTAAATCGTAAATCAGTGACTTCATCACAAAATAATAATAATTTTATCATTCTTTTTGACAAACTTCACTCATATTTATCGGCATAAAAGCAATGAACCACATTTTCTATCGGTTTACCGGCTAATAAAAACCACTTGGGAAAAAATGTTTCGCGTGATTAATTACCCTGTAAACCGAGAAAATGTTTGGTTTATTGTATGTTTATATATTTAAGAAATCCACCACAGTTTTCGTTTTTCTAGAACCTTATTGATGATATAAATGACGTCACAATGTTCAAAGCTAAAATGAAATCACGAGGCGCAGCATAGGGTAACCTGGTGCCTCGTGTAAGTGATACGTTAGGGCGGTTTAGTTATCTATATCCAACCTTGTGACAGCCTTAACTCCTGTCTTAAATGGAAAATTATAGTCGATTTATTTACATCAATAACACTGTCTATTTTACGCCAGTTTAATATGCCAAATTTTTCGGAAAATCACATGCGCCCAATTTGATCGATTATTGTTTCGTTGTTTGAGCTGCCGTTGTCGTTTTGATTTGTGTTGTGTAATAACTTCTGCATTGAAATACCAGTAAGAAATTGCTATTTATAGATTCCGTTACCCTGAATTGTTTTTATCGCATTGGCAATTATCTTCTTTAAACGTCGCGAACTGAGAAATGGCTTTCTTTTTCTGAAGATGTTTTCTTCCAATTTTTCTTCTACCTCGACAAGCTCTTCTTTAAAAATGTATCCAAGTTTACTGATCTAAAGTTCAGAAAGTCGTCACGGTACATATTTAAAAAATTTGCGATAATTTTTTTCTACGAAACGGTGAGGATTTCTGAGTGTTGCGATATAGATTACGTGTTGGTCATTTTTGTGAGCTTTAACCTTATTGACGATGGCCAAGAAGCGCCCGGGAACAGCTACAGCTATTGTAGAAAAAATGTATGTATGTATTTCATATAAACGTCCAGAGAGCTGTATTTGATAAAGGTTTAGTATTCCTGGAATGATATGAAAAAAATGCCTCGTAAAACACTATAAATGTTTGAATAATTCTGTTTGAAACTGAAAGAATTCTTTCAGAGCGTATGCGCGTTGTTTTGTAAATAACACTGTAATGTATTTTAACTTGTTTGTGTGTCCTTTTTAGCGACGTGATATGTCTGTAATGACCAGAGTGCCAAATTTTATTTTCTAAATTTGATCTTCTCCACACTGTGAGTATTTCATGACCTGATACTTCAACGAAAATTATCGAGAAGGCGCCTTCCGATCAGCTTTGTTTACTTTGTAAGTCACGCAGGCGTGCAAGCGTTAAAACCGATCACATTTACGCAACGTTTTAGGACAACTCGGCATTTTTTCTCCATTCAGTTGCTATGAAAACCCAAAATCCTCAAAGTAGAAGATATACAAACGAATTTTGAATGGTCAAAGGAGGCCTCGGTCAATTTTGTGAATTATGCAAATAATTTTTGACACAAGCGCAATTAAGCAAACTTGCGTTGTTTCTAAGATGTTAGTGGATGGAAGCTAGAGAGAAACCCATCGGTGACCTCATTAGTGTATAAACTATGCACCGATATAATTTTTTTAGCCCGACAAACGCCTGCATTTTAAGAATTCTTTCGTACAAATTGGTGAATTTTTGATATGCTAATTAAGGTCGAAGAGAAGGTTCTCCTCTGGCGAAGTTTTCATATTTTGTCTGTGAAATAACTGAATACATCTTGTAACTTGTAGCAAGGTAGAATTCTGTGAGCTACATTATTGCAGTCTCTGCGCGTTGGGAAAAATCTGTGAAATTTACATTTTCGATCGCTGTCCACACGGGTGGCTTAGCTAAAAATGATTTTTGGCTTGTTGCGACGCAGAAAAAGAGAACTGGAGAACAACTAAACTATTTTTGAAACACGTAAGGCCACTTCTAAGGCCACTTTGAATTTGTTAGAACTAGTTGGTCGGACTGTTCCGTCAGCAGGAACGTTCAGCCCAGGGTTAGAATTAAGCTGAAGCGTTTGTTTCTCTTTCAGGAACGCCTTTACAGATCATGGGCGTAGTTCAACTTGTTGTGCGAAAGGAAGACGGAGAACGAAGAGGGCAGATTATCGCAGGGGTGAAGTCGCGGCAGGTTACCGCTGACCAATCAAAAGACTGAAGGTAAAATATGGAGTGAGAAGAAATACTTCGGTTATTTTCCGTGATTTTTTGTGTCCAAAGGTCTTCTTTGTTTTCTCGCTGCATTCCTTAGTAAAGGAACACTCTTCCAAAACTTGCAGTGATGCTCCGACCAGGAATCTTTCTATAACCACTCACTTATTTGCCGCTGAACAAGTCCATCGCTCAGAATTCTATTGTCTTTCGCGAAATGTACTTGCAGTGCCCATTAATCAGCGGGCGGTACAATAATTTGCATATCTTGAACTAGTCGGCTGTGATTGGTCAGCAGATTAAGCTTTGGGAATACAAAGGTCAGATTTCAGATTTCAGCTGCTGTTAATCAAACGATTGGATGCGTAAAGTAAATCCCAAGGTGAGATAAAGTGAACAATAGCAAAAATTAACAATAGCCACGCTCTTATCTAAGCGTTTCGCAAATTCGTTTGCAGCGATTTCTTATTTAACTCAGTACGGACTGACAGACTCCCGTTGGTTAAAATGTTATCGGAATTATAGAAATTAGTATCATAAAATAGAAAATAGAAAATAGAAAGATATATCATGAAGAATAGGCGGTTTAAAAAGCGTAACTTGCGATCAGGCGGTTTTCGAGTGAGCAAGGCTTGCGGTTGCGGACTGAAAACAAAAAAACGCCTGATCGAAAGTATTAAAAAGCGGTGCTCAGAAAGCCAGCTAACCTGTGGTCAAGTGAAATTTTAGTTTCATGTAATCTTTGTCTTTGTCTTTGTGGTTTTGGCGCGCCCCCGTATTTAAGAGAATAAGGAGCGCGAAAAAAAAGGCCTAACCGCAGTTTTATTGCGAGCGCGATGCGTGGGTCACTCGCTTTTACTTGACACTTGCGTTGTCATACTCCACAGAAAAATTTTGATGACTAGACGGGGCTTTTCCTCCTTGTTCATCCATCAAGAAGAAGAGTTGCGCGATGACAAAAAAACCACAACGACAACAATTGCAAAAGAGACTACGGTGGAACCCCGTTAAAACGGCCACCAACGGGCAATGGAAATCTATCCGTATTGACAGGAGTAAAAGCATATCACTCACTTGTACTTCATACTTGCGCTCTTTTACTCCACCGATTAACGCAGTCCGACCAAACAGAAGAAAAAACAAGCAAACTAACTAACAAACGGCCGCCTCGAACAGATTGACGGCCGAAGGAACAGTTACAAAATTATTCACATTTGGATCCGTTTTGATTAATCAGAACATATAAAAATTAGTTTCATTCCATTCAGTTGCTATTCAGTGTTCATGTTCGATTTTTCTGGCGTCGTTGCCTCGGAACCGGCATTGGCGAACTTCATAAGCCATCTGTAAAAAAAAAGCAAATAATTTTAAGCAAACACGGTATTAAACTATTGCGTTTGTGTTCCAACAATAACCACCCACATCTAATCAGTTGTGGCTTTTTCATAGAGTTTGACTTTCCGGCATTTTCAAAAAACACTCTACTAGACTATCACAACCATAAAAGACCAAAACCGTGAGCTGATGGATGCCAACAGTTTTAATGACTGATTAGGAAGAAAAACTAAAGCGCTTCTGTTCATTGCCTATTAAACGGTTTTGAGTCATATTAAAAAAAAAAAATAGCTCTATGTTAGCGTGTAGAGTATTATGTTGCTCGCACCAATCAGATCGTTGCATTAGGGTATGTATCTTGCACCAATCATATTTTCGCATTAGGGTATGTATCTCACACCAATCACATCAGCATTTGGACATCATGCACCAATCAAAGCGTTTGGGTATTGTTTCCTTGTAAATCGGATGTAATGGAATCTGGGGGCTGTGCACAAAGAATGATGTTAACCAGAAATCTTCGGCTCATTTTATTAGTGTTATGATTTTGGCCTTTGCAGGAGCTTCGTCGAGTTAGGTCGGTATTTATCGGGATATGAAATCGAATGAAAGGTTCGCATTCATTTCATTGTATAATTTTCAAGTTAAAATATGTTTTTTCCGCTTCTTTTCTCACAACGCACATGCCAAACAACTTACATTCCGTCACATACTATGGAAACAACGTCCAAAATGCAATCAGAACATACCCAATCATTGCACCACATGAACATTAGGCAATTTATCACGTGCTTGAACTGTATTCTACCGATTAAATTCCACTTTGCCATATTAGACTTCGCTCCATCACATGCCAATTCCTTGTGAACAACTTGGATTTTATCACGCATTCTAACCGCATTATCCAATACCACTGGTAAAAGTTCACATAAAATTTATGCTACTGATAATGAATTTTCCACGCATTCTCCCGCGTTTTGAGTTTTTCTTCGAATAAAATTCGCTTTTATCTACCTTGGAATTAGCCCGATCGCGTGTTAATTCCCTGTAAAAATTTGCATTTTATCACGTATTTCACACACAGATTTTTTTGTCTTCCTCTTAAAGTGAAGTAACGCGATATTTTCGCTCTTTCGAAAGTAATAAAAACAGGAACACAAAGTGTCCCATTTCGATCTACCCAGCTAAAAAAAAAAATAACTCTTGCATGCGCATGCCTATGTTTTTTGTAACCATGGTTACAGCGCTTAAAATAGTTTTATTAACGATGGCACGACACCACTTTTAGCCACCGATATTTTCTACTGTATTTTTTTAAGACCCTCACTTTAATCTAATAGAAAAAAAAGACCCCCTATACGGTATTTTCGTGGTTTAAATGTTTGGAACAGTTACCATATCCTTTGACAGCCGATTTCTATATAACAGTTATCGTTTAAAGATTTTTTACGACGGCTCTGATATTCTGCTTGTTTGAGATACAACTAATAAATAAATAAACCCCTTCGAGCGGCTGGTAAATCGGCTGATAATGTCCACGATTGAGACATTGTCCAAAAATTAGAAATATTTGGCCGAGAGGCAAAACTTTTAAGACAATCTTTCAGCCAAGGGCATTGCCAGCCGAAATACCAACAAGCCAGCTGCAGAAAGGGGTTTATTTATTCCATAACGTACCCGTCTTATTAATTTTCATATCACGCGAAACCGCTCGTAAAAAACAAGTGCTTATCTGATGCAGATGCGCAGTCGTGACCAGCTTTTTAACATTTGACTATACTCTAAAAAAGAGTGTTTTTCTTCCGTATAAGATAATTGAGCTGGCTCTCTTCCACTGGTTTTATTTCTTTACTGCAGAAATAATACGAGGGCAGACCGGGTTTATAGCGTAGTAACTGTTCGGTGATTTTGCACCAAGACACGTTAAGTAGCTAATATAATGGCTACTAAGACTAGTTGGCTGTTTAACAGTTACACTTGCTAACTTTTTCAAAACTCCTCTGCTGGACTTTTAGTGAAGTATTTCATTGACTATTATACTTGTACAATGTTACTTAGAGAAAACCAGTCAAACTACAAATAAGTAGAACAGCTGAACAGTAAGAAGGCCTGTGGCGTCTATGTTCACCACTCATGAAACCGTTCTGCTTTATAACCATAGTTACAGCACTTCAAACACTTCTCTAGAGGGTAAGAAGACATGATTTTCATTTCTGACACATCCAAAAAAAAAAAAACCCTCAAAGTCGACACGTACCCCTTGCATTTTATGGCCTTTTCTTTTTTCTAAGCTTCTGAGCACTTCCTGGCAAGATCACTTTTGTCAGCAGACAGATATTGAGTCAAAATATTTACTTTGTGATGATATCGTTTATAATTTCGGCATGTACTAAGACCCGAAACAGCAAAACGAAACGACCAAAACGAAACAAGCGAAACGACTGCAGGAAATGTAGATTTCACTTAAGATATTCGCTCGCATTTATTGTTTTTAATTATGATGGCTGTCTAACGAAACTTAATTTTCTTCCACCACGCGAGCAGCTGAAAGTAAAATTTGACATTTATATGTAGTTTTCAGGACGGAACGCCAGCCAAATTGAATACCAAAGCGTTAGGAGAGGAAGAAACAGATAACGACATTCATTGACAACATTTATGTACGTGACCTTTGTATTGATATTTTTTTCAAAAAGGTTCCCTCGACGTCTCACGTCAAGCTGATGGTAATATAGAGATAACTGAATTTCCCCATGAGGTAGATCAGGAGTAGAACATAATTTAAATGACCCCTGGGCGTTATTTTAATTTCTGATTTTTTTTTTGTACTGTTTTGGTCGTTTTTGGTTTTTTCGTTTGAGTCGTTAGGTTCGTTTCGTTTCAATCTTTTTGTTTTGGTCATTTCGGTGGTTTTGCATGTTTCGATTTGCTGTTTCGGTTTTATTAAATGTCAACAATTCTCATGATATCATTTCTTCATCCTGGTTCCTTAGGAAAATAAGTGCGATTTTGACGAGAGCATTTTTTGTAAGATACATGTAAATTGGAAAATCATAACCTTATATATAACACCGTGGTTAACGCTGGAGGAAAATATGACACATTGTGTAGTTCTAAAAATTAATATTTTCAAAAGAAAGACATAAAACGCTTTAATTATCTCCAGGGAAAATAGGAAAACATTGTGCAGTTCTAAAACTTCCTAAATGTCTCGCTGAGTGTTTTGACCAAATAATTTGCAGCTTTGTTTAAGAGTTGGACTTGCCATATAAGTTTTTCAAAACATTCTACTGGATTTCCATTGAAGTTTTTGATTGACTGTCATATCCAGTGGTGCTAAGATGAGACTCCGCAGTCATTTAGATTTAAACACTAAAGCTTTGACCTGATCACTAACAACAGTTAGAACAGCTGAACAGGAAGAAGGACTGTGGCGTATTAATCAGTGGTTTTGTTTTGTAACCATGACTATAGAAGTTCAAACAGTTCTATAAATTAAAGAAAACCACGAAAAAAAGTTGTCACTATTGATACCCCCAAGAACAAAACCAAGTACGAAAAACACTTTTTCGCTAAGAAGGTAAGGAATATCTCTGTGAGCTACTTGTCTATATTTCTTAGACCAAGCCTTTCTTGCTCACACCAATTTCGCTGATTGCAGAAATGATCGAGAAAAATTTTGTGTAAAATCTGTAAATTAAGCCACACGATATTTCACACTCTGTCACATTCTTCTGCTCAAAGTTGTTACAAATTTGAATCTTTTTAGGTTGAAGTTCTCAAAGTCATAGAATGCTTGCGACCTGTCTAACTAAGATAAAATCGGGTGATGTTTCATGCTAACTAACATGTTCAACTACCATGAGCAAAACGAGCCATAAAAACTTAGGCCACTGTATTTTAAATACATTGTATTGCATTGTTCAATATAAAGTTGCTACAAAGTTAATATTCACGTTAATAGAGTGCAATACTGTTCTATCGTACGGAAGAGTATTTTGTGATAAAAAAGGATAAGTTATTAAAATTTTGTATTTCAGAAGTGATCTGACATTTTTGTCGGTAGCAAGTCAGAAAAAATTTGCTCTTGCTCTTAACTTAATTGCCGCAAGTTATAAGGATAAATTGTCAAAAGTTTGTATTTTAGAAGTGATTTAACACCTTTGTCGGTAGCAAGTCTGCAAAAATTTGTTTCTTGCTCTTAACTTCATTGCCGCAATTTCAAAGTTAAACAGGCTGAAAATAAACATATTGATAAACTCCTGTCACCCCCGATGAGGTCGATGCGCTCTATTTCGTTCTTCTCCGAAGCTTTATAAAATATTATGGCTTATCAGAATGAGATGAAATTTACAAGGTAGACTAAGAATTTAAAAATACTCCAATGCAAACCAACAACAACGATCTATTATTTTCCCCTTTCTGCGCCTTTTGCAGTTGTTAATTCACCTTTGGAAATGAATATTTAATATGAATAAATTCATATTAGGCTTTTTTTGTGCAAGGGATGACACAAGCCTGTTAGCATAACAACGTGTTTTGGAGCAATAACATAATTGAACGAAGTATATATTTGCCTTCGAAATGTCGTGCTAATTAAGAGTCCCTTTAAGTAGACAAAGCTGGCAAATAATGTCGAGCACCTGCGTAACAATTGTCAACTTTCAAACTTACAGGAAAACAGGAAGGTTTATATTTTGGGACGCTCAATATCACATTTTTTATCTTGAATTTACAATTTTTTTTATTTTATAGCGATGCAGTTCAAGTTTTCTCTTCAACCGATCGTTAATATTCTCTATATCTTCCTTGGAATTATTCTCCCATTATGTTTCTGTTGCACTGGTGAGTATAAATCCCTTTTTAAATTTCTTCTGTTCCATCTTCGTGGTGTCGTTTCCTCAAAACCATTACACGAGCTACATATGCTACCTGCAGATCAAAGCGAATAATCTTTTAGCAGACAATCCGCTTTATCTAATTCAAAATGTCTTCAACTATGGAATAAAAGATACAAAAAAGTCCGATTTCAAATAGACCTCATCACATGCGCATCAATGGCTCAAAATGATGAATTAAAACAAACGATTCACAGATATCGTGGTGTGCTAATGGACGCTATGAAAATATTCTTGATATTTTTTGTAATATTTTCTTTCCGCTCATTAATTCACAATCAAAGGTTAATTTTTGGTAATGATAGCCTCCCAGTTACGTTGAATTTTCAAGAGATGAGAATTACCTTTAGGGAAAATTCGTCTATAAAGTTTTGAAATAAAGAGGTTTAATGTGCCTTTTTCATCGATGAAAATAATAAATTATCTCGAGTGAGTGGAAACTCAATGATGTATTTGTTTTGCCTACCACAGGCGACGATAGGCGACACATCAAATTTAAGGACCCAATACCGAACATGGCCATGAAAAATCACGCGATCAAAAGTGCAGAGGTGCCAAACGAAGGGAGCTGCAAAGTAATGTGTTTGATGGAGCCTAATTGTATGTCCATCAATGTTGGACCTGTTGCAGGAGGAAACCAAAAATGCGAGTTGAATAACGCCACGGAGGAAAACCATGCTCCATTTCTTCTCGTGAATAATCTAAGTTACACATATCTTGCAATCGAGGTAGCATTTCACATTCTTACGAGTTTTAGGTGGTAGAAGAGATTGTTTCATTTCCTTAGGCTAAAGTGATGTTATTCTTGACATAAGGAAGATCTGCACAATAGTTTACTTTTTTTGTCAACAGAATCCATGCAGCAGCAGCCCATGCTTAAACAGTGGCACTTGTCAAGCTGGATTCACCTATAAAGGTTTTCGCTGTGTTTGTCGGGAAAGATTTATTGGAGAAACCTGCCAAGTTGAAGGTGAAATGGCTGGATTGTGTGGGCTAGACTTTCGTTTAGTACTCGAGGAGTTACTCACTTAAGTCTCAAACTTGACTTCAAGAGCAAAATAGTAACCACTGAAGTAAAGCTGAAAAAGAAAAGCCTATTCCTGTAACTCTACATGAATATAACTGGTAGATATTAATGAAAAAGAAATAGTACTAGGTTAGTTCAGAATTAAGTTTTATCAGCCAAAGCAATAGTCAGGAAAGCATACAAAAAGCACTCAAATCCAAACAATTTAACGTGGGCGTTTTGTTTGTTTTTTTGTTTTTTTTTCTGATTTTTAGTCAAAAGGAACTGCGCAGAAATCTACAAATCCGCGGGTAAACCAATTGACGGTGTGTACACCATCAAACCTGATAATTTTCCTGCCTTTGAAGTATTCTGTGACCAAAAAACAGGCGGTGGTGGTTGGACAGTGTTCCAGAAAAGACTGAACGGCTCGGTTGATTTCTACCGCTACTGGAACGACTACAAACATGGCTTTGGTGATCTGAAAAGTGAATTTTGGTTGGGACTGAACAAGATTCACCGGCTGACCTCAGAGAATAACAGCATGCTGCGTGTGGATTTGGAAGACTTTGAAGGGAATACAGCTTATGCCGAGTATAAAATGTTTGGTGTTATGAGCGAGAAAGACAAGTATAAGCTGATCCTTGGTTCTTATTCAGGTAGAACCGTCATTTCTTCGCTTTTATTCTATTCTAGGAGGGGGGAGGGGGGGGGAGAGGAGGAGAGTGCTGAGTAATGTAAGTATGCTTAACTTTTTTTACATCAATAGCTTTGAAAAACGAAAAAAGGGCGTAACCTCAGCTCATCGATATGCAATCCTGGACAGCGCATACCGGACGTTGATTGGTGCAAATGTATTCACCGGTGGAATGCGCAGTTAACCTGACGAAGCACTACAACTCTGATGCTTGCCTCAGCAAACATATTTATTGGCATAATCATATTTAATGATTCAATCCCTAGAATCTTCGGCATGAATCATAGATATTACTAAAAATACTTTTACTCCATATCATTATTGTTTGATTATACTTATCCGATATTTCAAGATTTCTCTTGAATTACGAACTGCTCATTGTTAGTCAAACGTAATACTCATAGTGCGGCTGGTTTTGTCAGGAAATTCTGGTGACTCTCTTGCTTTCCATCGCGGTATGCCGTTTACCACTAAAGATCAAGATAGTGATAGTGGAGGTGGAAACTGCGCCATTACGTTCAAAGGAGCCTGGTGGTATAAGGATTGTCACCACTCAAATCTCAATGGTTTATATCTTCGTGGCAGTCACTCCTCAGAGGCTGATGGAGTGAACTGGATTCACTGGAAAGGATATCATTACTCTTTAATGAGAACCGAGATGAAAATAAGACCAGGGGATTTCTGAACTATCATGTTTATGGCACAGTAATGATACAGTACCAACTTTAAAAAAACAGCAGTGTCTCGATTGAGTCTATTCAGCATTAAGTAGTCATTCTTAAGTTAGAGCTTAGCAAAATGTTGTTCAGGTTTTTCTTGCTTGATCTTCTTTGCGTGTTTTTAAAATAGGAATAGTTGATTCTATAGAATCGGCTAGTTAACCAATGATGATAACAATCATAATAGTAATAATGACTCAATCTATATCGCGGTACGTGCAAAAAGCTGCTTATCATAGTTGTAAATTGACAGTTAATCATAAGTAGGTCTGAAAAAATGCGTCTTTAATCTTTTCTCAAAAAAACAGAAACTAATGGACTCAATTTAAGGTTTATAGATGAAACACTCTATAGCCCGAGGGCAGCGGCTGAAAATACCATGTCTCCATAAAATTTTAGGTTGGTCTGAGGTATTCACAAGAGTTATCCTCGAATCTCAATGGCTTGTATCAACATGGCCATCGCGCCTCCTTACCTCCTATCTCGGCCATACAAGTTTTGATTCTTTAAATTTTTGACTAGTATTTTCACTTGACGGAACACGAAGCGATCACACAACCTTCGTTTTTTCTAGGTATAGAGAAGAATAAACCCAGTCGCTAATTCAGTTCTTTTTCCCTTTGATTTCTATAACGAAACCCCAAGCAATTACCCAATGTTTTGACTCTGAAGAACGCTATCAGAAAAACAAATATTTCAAGTTCTAGTGTGCACTGGAATGCAGTAACGTAATGTCGATGATTATAAAATGCTTCATATATTGCTATTATTTGTATTTTCTTAGCTTTAGTTAAAGTAAATACCTTGCACTGTTATTGATAATCATATTGAACTTTTAATTGTAAGAACACATTGTCACGCCCCAGGTCCATTTTGTAGATAGGGCTCATCAGGTGATTGTGTTACAAACTGAGTTTGTAGAAATAACAATTGTAAGGATAAGTAGGCGAAATCTCTTTTGCTTTATTCCCCCTAGCCTCAGAGCCATTTTAGAATTTTGATATATCGAAAGTGGCCCTTTGGATCGCTTGTGATCATTGGTTTGCAAGCTAAAAGGGGACTCCTTACAGCTTTATTTACTGATAGATAATTAAAATATATGATACATAAAAGTTTTCGGTGTTTCACAATTTCAGTGTAATGGGGAACGAAATCAAGAAACCAAGACCGTTCTTTTGGCTCGTTCTGCGGCTATGGCGTCCAACTCGCGTAAGGTTTTGAATTTAGACGTGAGTTTGTCCATATGACTGGTTGATTATAGGCATTTAAGGAAAAATCTTGATCCAACTACGGATTGTGAGAGATTCTGCGTTCAGCCTGGAGTAATAGCACAGTTGAGAAGGTCTCAATGGGGTTAACAGTAAGCCGTAAAGTGGCCAAAAATTTATACGATAAACGTGAAAATTTACAAATTTTAAGCGTTATTCTTAGAAAAAAAGTCGATCTTGTGATTAGCACAATGGAAAGATATTAACCGTTAGCCGCAATTTGGCCAGAATTTTAAAAGCTATCGTTAATAGCTATCACCCCATTGAGACCCTCTGTCGATCGAGCGGACGATGTTGAAGTCCTAAATGTAATAACTTTCCTAAATTTAATAAAGTCCTAAATGTGGAATATTTGGTTATAAATGTAATAACATTTAGTTCTTAATGTAATAAGCCTCCAATGTAATCGTTTAACTCCGCCAGTGTATTGTTTCTGTAGCGGACATTCAAACTGAGATGTTAAAGTGACAGCTGATGCACCAAAAAATCCTCTGACCAGTATTCATGTCGCATTGCGGGCACGCTGATATCAATCAGCGCTTTTTTTTATTGCTAGACTTAAGTCGAGAAGCATTGGCTGCAAACCATTAAACTGATTAATAATTGGCATCAAATGACAGCTGGCAAAACAATGAGTACGCTAATCAATACCTCTCCATAAATGACTGGCTCAGACCCTTAAGTGAAATAGATTTTGGAAAAATGTGATAACGTAATACTTTTGTGATCAGTGACGGAGTTAACAAGTCATAAACGAAATTACAAACTCGGACCAGGGAGTTCGCTGACTTCTAGGTCGGACAGGTTGTAGGCTCGGATATGCATTTTATTTCTTTCCTTACCTGAATAAACCTCGTGAGCATGCACATTTTATTTCCCAATTCGGACCTCATGACAGCACTCTAGAGGGTTATTACTTTCAAATTCTCGAATATATTCGTGAATGGACAAAATAATGTTTCTTCCCAAGAAAACATAACTGGGACAATTACATTCTCTCGATCTTGTAATGCATGCGACAAATCCGATCAACGAATAAGGTATTGCATGAGTCTGCATCAAATTACATACTCAGTGACTTAAATTTACCAGCGTAAATGCAAAGAAGCAGCTGACCAGTACATAATCTGAAAATGCCGCCTCAGATTGCCAATCACAAAATAGACGTTTACAGGAGCCCATTACTTCTCCTGACGTTTAACTAAAATCTTGCGCGTGTCATCAACGACTGAACTCAATGACAAGCACTATAATCGCATGAACTGTCTTAGCGTTTTAAAAAATGCGGTTTATAAATACACGCTGACTGATATCAGCGTGCCCGCAATATACCATGAATATTGGTCAGAGGATTCTTTGGTGTGAATGCCCGCTTTAACAACAATGCACCAGCGCAGTTAAACGATTCCACTTAAGGCTTATTACATTTACGACCAAATGTTATTACATTTAGGACTTAATTACATTTAGGACAGTTATTACATTAAGGCCTTCAATACGATCCTTACAAGGCATGGGTGACGGAAGAAATTAAATGCCGAGCCCAGTTCCGCACTTAGTCAGTTCTTCGAACTCAACCGTAATCTAACCTCGTAATTGGGCACAAGACAACATAAGCTGGAGTGATCTTCTGATCAAATTGATAGTAACAGCTAATATAACCCCCCAATCTCCTGCTTACATGTAATTCCCAACTTGGCAATACATATCACGGTGCTAGTCTCGACATTTTGCTTTTAAAGAGGATGTTACCACTTAGCTTGTGCAGTCTCTAAATATGTCTACCTCCACCGCATTTGAGGTTGATGGAAACAGTTTTTCCTAAGTTCTAACCGGCAATATTAGAGCGCTCAAACATCAACTCTCCCCGTTTGCAGTCGTACGATTTTGACACATGTTATTAGGAACGGATAGAAGTTTGAAATAGTGGGTGTGGTGTGGCACTCGTTGTCATAATGCCAATGTTATTGGGAAATCTCACGGTACAGTCTTTGAGGAAGGTCTCGAAAAGTCCTACGTACTTTTTCATCGCTCTTTTAGGATTTTCTTTATTTTGGAGTAAGGCCCACTGTTGAGTAATTTTCAACAAATTAGATTTAGCTTTTATAAAATTGCTTTGCCACAATTTTTTTTCCGATTTATCAGCCGCAAAATGCTGTAAATTTCAACACTTTCCAAGCTATTTTTTGCCAATGTTAAAAACAGTTACTAGTATCAATGATACACTAAAACTTAGGAAATTACAACTACCTTTTTTTCAGCAGTAGTATACATGACGCTAATGCGATAGGTCCGTTTAGCTCAGAACTGGTTCCATGCAATTTTTCTGAACTTTTTCTTAGTGAGATACGAGACGATGTAACTAGAAAGGCTAGGAAATATTACCCTATCTTATTCTCAGTGTTTTGTAGCTTCACGGTATGAAGTTGACAGCGGTTTTTTTGGTTTTTTTTTTTTGTAATGACAATGCCACCTGCGTCAATCTGAAAGACGTGTGCAGATTATTTAAATCAGCGACTATAAATCTTCTATTTTCTCATGTGCTTCATTTCTGCAGATCCCGCATCGCAAACGCTAGGAAGCGGCTCGAGGCAGTCTAAGGCTCGCCAACATCTGAGCCCATTTCTAACTGTGGCCAAATATTTAGTTCTGTAATTGAATTTTTTCTGATACTTTGGAATTTTGTGGCTATATACATTACAGACAGCTTGCTTTGGGGTTGTCAAATAAACATTTGTGCAACTGAGTGCCTTTCAGAGAATCTAAATTGTTAACGAAATAAATGAGATATTTTGTGCTATCGTTTGCGATTCTATTTCTTTTGTGACTCTGCGTTCTACCTTTAAGAATTTCATGACCGAAACGTTATTTGCATCAAAATACTTCAATTTTTTTCGGTCTTTCTTTTTTAAGTATACTTTTTTATTTCCTGGTATTAAATATTACCAACGCCATATAATTTTATCCGACTGATTGTCATGGTAAAGAGGAATTGGCTTTGTATTCAGCCAACGACAATAAATGCCGAAACATCGTATTCCTTCAGCGATATTAATGAAATCTGTGCTCAGGTATACACTTTAAATCAGCTGAACAAGATTGCCCTTCCGGACAACAATGTTTAAGGTCAGGGCAACAAACAGCATTTGTTAGAGGACAACATGAATACATCCGAGGACTCCTCCATGGACAACACGTGAAAGTACTCCAGCATATCATTCCATCCGGGCATTTTTTCCATTTTGTACCATTTAATGATGCAGTGTCCTGCAATATAGATGCACGTGTTGATCATTTCATCGATCGATTGGTTTACTCAATATATCTTAGACAAAATACCCACTTTATGAATAGTTAATAAAAAATGCCTACTTGTGAATTAAACAAAGATTGCCATACGCTGTTCCTCCGACTCCCAATCGGGGCCTTTATGGAGGAAAAAATAATGCTTTACTTTGACATTTTTTTAAAAACATTACACATTATACGACTTTACCAATACTGAGGTTAGAATGAATGCTGAGATTGGCCAACCGTGTACCAGGTCCCTTAAGGGGCATGTTGTTTCGGGCGGCGTTGATCTTTGCTGTTGTTGCGTGAGATGCGGAGCCAAAAAAGCCTCGCACACTCTTTGAAAACTGTTTGTTGACAAACATTTTTCTCTCCCTGATGGGCCAATGTAATCATTGATTTGTGTGGGAATGTGAAAATGACCGTAGACATCCCGTACGGTACAAAATTTTAACGAAAACCTTCTATTTCCAATTCGTGGGTTCGTGCAGCACAGTTAAAATTTTGTACCTTTACCGATGTCTACGATCATTTTCATGGTCCCATCATGGAAAGAAAAAGGTTTGCAAACACACAACTTTAAAGAATATGCGAAGCTTTTTTGTCTCTGCATCTCACACAAAGTGAACATAGATCCAGGCCACGCGAAACATACAGGTTGATCAATCCCAGCGTTCATTTTGAGCTCAGTATTAGCAAACTCGCGTCTTATTCTTCTTCCAATCAAAAGAAACCACAAGCAGTTTTCGGCCAGTTGGAAAATTCTTCACGTAGTTTTCACCGAAGACGTACAAAATATTGTCGATACCTAATTTTATAGGATAATAATTAAAAAAAATCGCTAGAATTGCTCTTGTGTCTTATGATCTGTGGTCACTCGTGATGTTTTTGGTTTCACGTTTCATTCGCCTATGGCTTGTGCAAAACATCACTAGTTCCCTTAAATTACAAAAACACGCTCATTCAATCTCCTGATCCTTTTCTAGAAAAAATAAACATATGAATAGCAATTAAAAAAACAAACAAACAAACAAAAACAACAACCGTCAGAGGTTTTCTTCAAAACCTGCTCTGTAAAGAACATTTACATTATACAGATATGCTACATCGTGTCTGTACAAAATGCGACAATATCTTCAATAAAGGAGACAAATGTCGTACAAAAAAAGGGGAATTCGTAAATGCAACATACCAAAGTCGAGGTTAATGGAACCTTCAGGTCGACTGGTGTCTTCCCTTTACTTTCCTCAGCAGAAGAGAGAGTCACCAAATACAGGAGCAGTAGCGCTGGCGATGAGACGACGGACCACTTCATCTGCAGAATCAATAAAAATTTTAGCTTGAACAAAATCCAATTTAATCTCATTCAAACAAGGAAAAATGCTCTTTCATATCTCAAAGGGCTTACAGGCAGGATATTTGCTAAAGGGGAGCGTCCCCATCAGTTGGCTATGGTGAGGCTTACAAACCAGACGCCATGAAGATAAATCGGACTTTGTTTAGTTTCCAAAGCTTTTTACTGAATGCTTGCATGACCACGATCTCAATTGCTGTGGTTTTATTTTTTTAGATCGAAGTTTCAAAGCGTTAACTAACTTTTAATCGTTACATTTACTAACCGTAGATAACATGAAGTGAAAAAAATTAATGAATAACCGGTCAACGTAACATAAATTATGTTGTGAAAACTGATAATAATAAGAAAATAGCTCACTTTCTTGTTTACGTGCTTCGTAGAGGAAAATCGTCGTAAAGTGACTCACTCTTCAACACTGCTGCTGCCAGCTGCCACAGTAAATACGTCACGTAGCTTTTCTGGGATATAATTTGTAAAAAAGTTTAAGTTTTGAACTGGTGAGAATTCCTCAGACTGCTCGTGACCATAGGGTGATCTGGTGCCTTGTGTAGGTAGCACGTGAGGGCAGTTTAGTTTTCTAAATCTAACCTTGTGACAGCCTATACTCGTAATCTTTTTTATAGTAGTTCTATTTGAATGTCAACAATGAATCCACCATACCGTATTGAGAAGTGAAGAAAAACCTCATACACTGTTAAGTTATCGGCCCAAAGAACCAGCCACAGTGGTCACGCTGGCCTCGCTTAAACTCCTGAGAAGTGAACCACGTGTGCTTTTCAACCACCTAAAAGTTTCGGTATCAAAGGGCTACATACTGAACGCGCAAAACTTTACTTAAGGCTTTGAACAAAATCTTCATGTTATTCTTAAATCGTAAATCAGCGACTTCATCACAAAATAAAAATAACCTAATCATTGTTTTTTGACAAACTTCACTCATATTTATGTCAGAAAAGCAATGAGCTACACTTCCTATCGGTTTACCAGCTAATAAAAACCACTCGGGAAGAAGCGTTTTCGCGTGCTTAATTACCCTGTAAACAGAGAAAATGTGTGGTTTATTGTATATTTGTACATTTGACAAATCTACCACAGTTTTCCTTTCTCTAGAACCTTATTGATGATATGAATGACGTCACAAGGTCCAAAACTAAAATGAAATCAGTAGGCGCAGCAGGTTATAGACAATGGAGAATTATTGTCGATTTGCCAGCTTAATGCGCCAAAGTTTTCGGAAAATCACATGCACCCGATGTGATCGATAATTGCCTTGTTGTTTGAGCTGCCGTTGTCGTTTTGATATAAGTTATGTAATGACTTCTTCATAAAAATACCAGTAAGAAATGATTTTTAATAGATTTCTGTTACCCTGGATTGTTTTGATCGCATCAGCAAGTATCTTCTTTCAACGTTGCGAACCGAGAACTGGCTTTCTTTTTCTGAGGATGTTTTCCTCCACTTTTTACAATACAATACAATAGCTTTATTTGAATTGCAAAATAATGGATCAGATAGACTAAAAAGACTATCTGGTATTAACCCATGTGCATATATGTAGAGTATAAAATCTGTATGTAATAAAGCTCTTCTTTAAAAATGTAGCCAAGTTTACTGATCTAAAATTCGGAAAGTCGTCACGGTCCATAGTTCACGAGAGAATTTTTTCTGCGAAATGGTGAGGATTGCTGAGTGTTGCGATATATATATGACGTGTTGGTTATTTTTGTCAGCTTTAACCTTATTGACAATGGCTCTCGCACGAGAATATCTACAGCCATTGTAAAAAAAAAGTGTCGGTATGTATTACATATAAACACGAAGAGAGCTGTATTTGATATAGGTTTAGTATTTTTAAAATGATGTGAAAAAAATGCCTCGTCAAACACTATATATGTTAAACTTCCGTGAATAATTCAGTTTTTTGTTTTTTGAAAATGACAACTTCATCTTCTAGGATATGTTTCGCAATTAAAAAAAGTTCAATTGATTGGCGAAAGTAATCCCAGTTTTCATTGGATTTTTTTCGAACTTGCTCTCTGATTGATCCAGAAAGCTCCGGCGAATTTTTCAACCAATGAGATGCAAATCAGAAACTAATACAATGGGGCACCCGTGTTTTCCCGCGCCTTGGGTTCTCATTGACTCCTGGTGTTATTTTCCAATGCTCCTGTTGACCGTTGTGCTTAATTTGGTTTATTTATCAGCGATTCTCAATCAGTCGTAAGGCAAGATAACAATGTTGTCAATTTTGCGCTAATTACAAATCCTCTTTACTCAGCAGGCTTGGCTGAGACCGCGCATTTAGTTCAGATGCACCTTCTGTTGTTAGATAGGTAGACATGTAGAAAACCAACCAATCACGGCGGATGTGTAACCAGTCAACCCTATTAACAAAGTAGCAAAGTGAAGTGAAAATGAAGCAGTATATAATAACATCTTTACAATACTCTGGAAGTGACTACATCGTTCAGACAGAATTATTAAACTTTGTACGATTTTCACCACATTGGGTTGAAACACAACTCCTTCTATGACTTAAGGTCTTCCTTCAGTCAGAAGCCGTTGTTCCGTCCGTAAATGCACTAAAATGAATATTGTCGACCTGTTAAAAGCCCATTAACTTGCTGAATTATTCATTTGAAAACTGTGGTTTTTAAACTTTTACCCAAAACACAAATCATTTTCCTAGAACATAAATCAATTTCTCAAAACACAGGTTAATTTCTCAAAACGAAAACAATTTTCCTAAAACACAATTCAATTTACAAAAACAGAAGCAAATTTTTCAAAAAACGAAATAATTTCTGAAAAAAAAAATTCCAAAAACACATATCAAAAGACTGAAGAGAGAAAATGAAGAGGAAATGAAGAGAGAGAGAAAGCCCCGATTTCCCACGTCTAACATAGCAGTTGCCTTAGACCGTTTTAACGAAGCGTTTTTCCACGATTGCGGATGTGATTCAATTAATGAACTGAAATGAATATTGTCAACCTGTTCTTGTTAAAAGGCCATTATCTTGCTGAATAATTAATTGAATTACTGTGGTTTTAAAAGCAAATAACTCACAAACCTCAATCAGGGCTAAGAAAGAAATCATAACGACGCATTACTAACAAATAGGATATTTTAAGTCAGCTTCCCACTAAAAATTATATGGGTTTAAAATTATCTTAAAAGCGTTTTAACCCACAGATTTTCAGTTGAACAAATTTCAATTCAAATGGCAGAGTGCAGGGCTAAAAATAATGTTATTTTTCGAAGGATGTGTTTTGTAAAACGAAGCCTGGTTGTTCTCAACGTATTGTGTTGCCTCGGGGGAACTACTGACGCAACTGGCACTGGAAAGCAAATTATAGAGCCTCTGGAGCACAGAAATAAAGCTGGCATGCAACAGAGCAGGTAATAGACAAACATTGAAATATATAATCACTTATTTCAGAATAGGCTTTTCGTTGTATCCTTTCCTTTGAACAGTTAAATTAACCGTAATTACACTACCAATTTCCCCTCGGCTATTGCACTTATCAAAGAACACGTTGCATACTTTAAATCTAGCCAAGACCACCGCTAGTCAGAAATATTTTTCCCATCAAACATATTTGCGTAAAATTATTTGTCAAGCCATTTGAAAAGAAAATGTCGTTCTTCTTTTTGAAACTCCTTGTTCAAAAATAGTCCGGCACATCGGCATTTGGACAAGTAGATTTGAGAAGTGCCTTGACACTGCTACGGAAAACTTATAAGGTGTAAATTGTGAAACGAGGGGGGAAGGGGAGGGGATCAGTTGTCACCAACAGAGTATAAAGGTGTTGCTATAGATAGTTGTATGCCAATTCACTGCTGATGAAGGGGGAGAGGGGAGGGAAAGTAAAATTTACAGAGCCTTATACGTGGAGGATCAATTATTTTTTCGGTCTTAGAAGCGCAAAGCTCTTGTTGAATAGAAGTCACTTTGGCCATTATCTTTCGAACGTCTTTCTTAACGTATTAAAATGATAACAAAAGTCTCTCCTTCCTTGAAATAAATACGAGATGGGAATGTGGACGTGTAGCTTAAACTTTTCGTAAATAAATCCCTTCAGGCGGCTGGTGTGTCGGTTGACAATGTCCGGGGCTGAGATATTGTCCGAAAATTGAATATTTGGCACAGAGGGGAAGCTTTGAGGGCAAATGTAACTTATCTCTACTCTCTGGAACAGCCTAAGCGACCGACTTTCTTATTATATTATCAATGGACTTTGTGAAACGATTTTTTTATTCTTCTATGCAAAATAATAAAAATGAAAAGGTGAAACTCTTGAGCTGACTATTTTCCGCAGGCTTTGATTCTTATCGACGGAAATACCCGGATGAAAAACATCGAGGCAGACGGGAGTTATTGCATGATACTTGTCCCGTGATTTTGCATCATGTGTCATAAAGAAGCTAATAGAATCGCATGGAAGTTAGTGGGTGGATTATAATGGAGGAAATCATTGGACAGTCCTCAGTTTTACCAGAGGCGTATTCAGACTTGACGCATTCAATCCAGTCACAGACGACGGAAGGATCTTATGGATCTTACTGAGCAAAAAAATTATAAGTTTCTGATATTTTTATTAGCTATTCGAATGCAGGGTGCTTGAAATATCTTCTATCTAAAAAGACGTTGACTAAAACTTTCGCTTCCGTCTAGGTCGCTTTTACCAAAGTACTCCGAGCCTGTCAAGTTCAAAACTGCAGCAGTTGCAGCAGATTATAAAAACTGTTCAGAACGTGGAGCTGAAATTTTACGAGATCATCATGGAAATGCCGTGGACGCAGCCATTGCAACTGCTCTGTGTGTGGGTGTAGTGAATGCCCATTCAGCAGGTATTGGAGGTGGAGGTTTCATGATCATTCATGACAAGAAAAGGGGTGAGTTACTGTAAACAATGATCAAAGTGCTGCGATTGCATCTGCCAATAACAGTAGTAGTTGTACTAGTAGCAGAGTAGTAGTGTAGTAGTGTAGTGGTAGTAGTAATAGTAGTAGCAGCAGTAGTGGCAGTAGTATTAGTAGTAGTAGTATTTGTAAAACTTAATGTTTACATGACATTTCCATTCAGTTAAAGACTTAAATTGTTTAAGGGATAAAACAAACTGACCTACTCTAACTAGAAAAAGAATAGTTGTAAAAGTTAGACCTGTTTTATAAGGATGCCGCGCATGAATATCATGCAATAGCTAAAACTTCGTAAGCTTAGTAAGCACACACCGATAGGCTTTTGATAATTTAGAAGAGACACTGAAAGAGCCATAAGAAGGGAATTGGAGTTTATGTGATCCTCTCGCATAAGAAATAGTATCTGTAGTACCAAAAATTTTCTGCCAACTGAGGAGAATTAATGTAGCACGATGGCTTTTGTCTCGAGGTTCCAATTTTTTTGCAGCGAAAACTACGGCAATCAACTTTAGGGAGGTGGTTTCTCATCACGAAAATGCTGAAACGATGAAGGACTTTCTAAACCTTAAAAAAAAATGGAAAGAAAGAGGTAAAGAATAACTTTAATCCACTTCAATCTTTAAATTAGAGCTCACTGGTAAATATGCATCTAAGGCCGGCGACCCACCCGCCAATACGGCCCTTCACGTTTGCTTTCTGGGGGCTAAATTCTGAAAATTAATGCTATTAAATATCTGCAACTGATTCGCTGACTTGCTTGTGATACGAAAAGTCGCATTAACAGGCACTACAGCAAATTCATTCATATCTGTTGCTACAAATACAAATAAAGTCACAGCAATTGCATCCGCGACATGTAGCAATTTCTGCTAAGCACCGCGATTGGCGTAAGAAATCATTAGGTGGGTCGTTGTCCTTTATGGCAAGCTTTAATGGACAAAAGTGGTCGAGTCGAGATTTTTTTTCAAGACGAGAATTTTTTTCTCGAGTCGAGAATCCTTTTTTCGAGTCGAGAATATTTTTTTTTCGAGTCGAGAATTTTTTCATGGAGTCGAGAATCTTGTCATCGAGACGATAATTTTTACCTCGTGTCGAGACTATTTTTGTCGAGTCGAGAATTATTTCTTCGAGTCGAATTCTGACAACCAGTCGAGATTTTTTTCCTTGAGTCGAGATTTGTTTGTCGAGTCGAAAATTTTTTCATTGAGTCGAGAATACCCAACATGCCATGCCGTCAGTTGCCGCCAAAATGATCAAACAATATGGCGGTCTGCAGATCTGCAGCTTACGTAGCATTTTTATTCATCGTTGTCGTTCTTCAAGTTACTGACGGTAATGTGGAGGAATTGGAGAGGTTTCTGTTGTCCATGCAGGATTTTATTTCCCATATAGAACAATGCACAGCTCCCGGAGATGACAGAAATATGGAATACATATACGATTTGGGCTTTGTTGAAAGGCTTTGTGGAAATAATCGCACGTTTTTTTCGGTTTTCGCCAAAGTTCAAGGATTTTTAGAGATAAAAGTGTTGATTGACGACCTTTAGCACTCCTTGCGGGGGCTACAAAACCACGACAGGGATAAACTTGCTGCTTCTTTTCAAGTCAGTGCTGAGTTACCTAGTGTACCTTACCGCGAAAGAAGTTCATAAGGAAGACCAAAATACAACATTACAGCAGAACAAATTAATGTACTTCGCAGCACTGGCATGCAGTGGGCAGCCATTGCAAAGTGTTTAAGTGTTAGTGCCGGGACTCTGTCCAGAAGAAGAATACAATTTGGTATTCTTGATTACAGTGAGGTTAATGAAGAGGAACTTGATTGAAATTTAAGAGATATCTTACGATTAACACCTTTCTCTGCTGAAAAGTATGTACGAGGAGCTTTAAGAGCACGCGGCATTTATGTTCAGAGGTGGAAAATCCGGGAAGCATTACAAAGAATCGATCTTGTGAACCGCGCCGTAAGGCGCAGATGTACAATTCAACGACGTCTGTACAATTTTAAAAAACCAAATCCACCATGGCACATTGACTCAGATCACGAGTTAATCCACTGGAGGTTTGTTTTGCACGGCTGCATTGACGGTTATAGTAGGGCAATAGTTTACATAAAGTGTTTCTCTAACAACCGAGCAGGTACAATCTTGCAATGCTTCATGGATGGAATACAAGAATTTGGAATTCCATTACGGGTTAGAGGGGATAGGGGCGCTGAACATGTAAATGTTGCTCGATTCATGATTGATCAGAAGGAGCTAAGTAGAGGAAGCTTCATGGCATCTTTGGATGAGTTTCAGTTTCCCAGGTGGAATCACCATGGTCAACGTACTATGGCAAGCATGTCCTCCCTGGCACTTTGGTACTCTGCGTTTGTTCTCCCCAGGTGGATGACATCGATATAGGTAATATTTCCTTGTATGGTGTTGATCCTCATGGACCTGTAGCCAGTATCGAGACAGAAAAAATGTTTCTGTGCCTGAAAGCGCCATTCAACTGACTGACAATCAAGCAGATGACATAAAACGTCTGGTGTCTGATCCATGGTAGATGATAGCAATCATAGAATTGAACATTACCTTGCCATTGCTAATCATTATTGACTATTAAATAATACGACTTAAAATATTGTAAAGTAATGCAAGGCAATGTCCGATTCAATGATTAATAACCAGCAGCAGTTCAACAAGAGCGTTGACTTGTTTGTTTCAAAGTTTGCCAATGAGCATGAAAAACCTCTCTCGTATTACCATAAGCAATTTTATGATATAGTTATACCAATCATTGTTATGAAGGTTCAAAGAGCTGTTTTTTTCATTTCCATTGAAATAAACAGCCCAAGTAACATTAGTATTAAAACTTCTCGTATATTGAAATGTAATTATCACTTGAGCTCTTTCAGTTAGTTTTGAAGACATTTTTGTTTTTTAAAATTAAATAAAAATAGTTCATATTTTTAAATCGTTTAATTGGTACATTAAAATTATTAAAAGATAAAACTAGCATGGTCTTATAGACTGGTTGTACCTCAATAACCACTTCCTTCCTTTCACATAATAGTGATAAACCATTCTATTGTAGAGAATTGAAAAAAAGCTTCCTAGAACCAGAAAGGGACTGACTTGAGGCCGAGGTATGGTAATCGAAGAAGCTTGAATGGTTATTAAAAAATTGTTGTATTTATCAGAATTACTTTTTATTATTGGGACAGTTGGGCAAGCCATTAGCCTGCATATTGAACACATTCTTCATTTGCAAGCATGACTTGAACAAAAGACATACAGTCTTTGGACAAGGGGTGGGAAGGGGTTATGGAAGAGAGAAAAAATCCTCCACAGGCTGTACATTAAAAACTACCCACACAACAGACTACTGGAAACAAGTTCTTGGCTGAGTTTTTCAAAACAAGGTTAACGCTAATCCTACGTCAAACCTCTCGGCCGCCTTAAAATTCAACCCTGATGAGCATTAACCTTGATTTGAACAACTTGACCCTAAGCTGCCCGACAGAAAGTTAATTTCAAAGCAATAAATGAAATGATTTATTGTTACAAACACTATTCACAAAATTGAAGGGACAGTGGTTCTTGCAAGTGTAGGATAACGCCATGTCCATCAAAAATACTCATATATAAATTTGAAATGGTAGGAAAGCAAGACAGCACAATTCATATTTGGTATGCAATATGCTTTGTCAGCACACTTTTTATGAATAATCCACAAGAACAAAGACCATGTTGCCTGTAATAAACATTAAACTTCAGGCATCTCACCAAAAATCCCCAAACATGTCAACAGTGACTTTCAAAAACTCACTTTTTGGCAAAAAATATTCATCATACATAAAAAACTCTTCTTTGCAAAAAGCAAAGAAGGAACTTGTATGATAAATACATACCACAAATTTTCTTTATGGCAGTCTGTAGCTTAGTAACGTTGACAAGGGCACAATATGTTTCTATATCTCCTAAAGAATGCTGAAAGATCAAGCTTGACGGAATATATTACTATACTCTTATGAAAACTCATTTTAAGACTGATAGGTTGATGGTATGACGAGAAGGGGACCACAAGTATGTGCTACTGGGTATCGCAGAGCATTGTCATTAGCATGAAAAGATACCTGTATCCTATTCAAAGAGATGATATTGCTACCAGTCACAAACTGTGGAAACCCACTGAGAAGGTGATCATCCATAGACCTGATAAATCTCTTCAAGTGAAAAATGGAGGTCTCTGAGAGCCTTGGAAATAGGCGAAAACCAAAGAAAACGCTGAAGAACGACAACGATGTATACAAAAGCTACGTAAGCTACAGATCTGCAGACGGCTATATTGTTTAATCATTTTGGCGGCAAATGACTGCATGGCGTGTTAGGTATTCTCGACTCAATAAAAAATTTACGACTCGACAAAAAAATCTCGACTCGACAAAAAAAATTCTCGATTAGTTGTCAGAATTTCACTTTTGTCCATTATGGCTTGCCTTAAGGCATTCACGCTAAATCCCAGCGGGTAATGATGCAAGTAGAGTCTGGGCACCAGTTTAAGTTAGGACACCTTCCACCTTCACTGTTCTCTGCTACTCACCTCCCTCCCCCTTACATGTCACACTTACAAAACTTGTTCACGGCGAGAGAGGGCTTCGATAATCTCAAGAAGCTCACTGAAACCACTTGATTTCCACTTTTTCAGAAAGGAAAAAAAATATAGCAGGCGAAGGAGAATTTATCGGCGTGCCTGGCGAGCTTCGTGGATTTGAAATGGCTTGGAAGAAGTACGGCCGACTGCCTTGGAGAAAACTTTTTCAACCAGCTATCGAAATAGCAACGAATGGCTTTCCGGCAAATCACGCACTCGTGAATGCTGTGCGAATTAACTGGCTGAATGTTACGCACGACTTTGGATTGAGGTAACATAACTTACCGACGTTTAACCGACTTTTATACCACTGTAGCGAGTTTTCCGCAAGTTTTCTTCTACGCATAAGGAATTATTCTAAAAACGTGTGTCGAAAATGGCCAAAAAGATGAAAATGTATACTCAAATTTTGGCGTTCAATTAAGTCTTTTATAAGAAGCTAAATCCAGAGGAGCTTGACTCATAATGCCGCTTCAAAATGAGAAAGTTGGGACAGGATGTTGTTTTTACGCTTTTTATTTCAATTAAGGTCACAGATACGAGACTTTAAAGGACAATTACGTTTTAAGGTGAAAAAAAAAGATAGTAAATAGGTGAAGATCAATGAAGTCTAAAGCAAATGCCAAAACTGAAAGGGGAGTTGCGTCCTGCACATGGTAACACAGTACTTTGCTTAAGTCGGAAAACAATAATAGAGGACGTTATCGTGGAAATCTTAGTAGGAACGGTATTTCTGGCGGAATATCGCAAGGCTATTGTTTTAACAGCTGCGCATTATCGTTTCCGCCGCGCGATATATCGCTAACATCCAATCGAATCCAAGGAGATATCGCTACTGCCTGGCGATATCTTGTTTGAACCGAACGAGATATCGTGGCATCTCCGCGATTATCGTTTTCTCTTAAGTCAGTTATCTTCCCCACGAAGGGATCGAACGATAAGGAAACATTGCACCTTTCAGTGAATTTTCCCTGTGAGTTTCAGAAAACAAGATGTTTTAAGTCTATTTGAAAGTTGGTTACTCGAAATCAGATTAGGTCAAAAAGCAGTCATGCTTTTCCCAACGAAAGTGACTGTTGTATGCCCATATCAAGGCCTTTAGAGTAGTGTAGGAAGGAGCGCGGCAATATTCTCCAATCTCTAGCTTTCAAGTAAATTGTACCTCACTCGATTAGAGTTTAGCTACTTACAAACGCCTGTAGTATAGTTAATTTGCTTTCTTTGCAGAGAGTTATTCAGGAAAAACGGTCGAAAAATTAAAGAAGGAGACGTCATCAAGAGAACAAAATATGGAAAAACTCTTCGTAAAATTGCAGACTCAGGAGCCGATCTCTTCTACACTGGTAAAATGGCTAAGAAGGTAACGACAGGTCTAAAGTCATAATTTTGCAGTCTGTAAATGTTGAATATTTAAATAAATCATCAAAAATTATTCTTTCATATTATGGTTGTGGAATTTTGTTATGCAACGGCCTCCCGCCACATCCATATTAGGCTTTGATCTGTTCGGCACTTCACAATTTTTTCTTTGTATATCTGGTATATTCTCTAGCGTTCTACTTCTACATTCTTGTGGGATGTCTAATGAAGAAAGTGATCAAAAAATTGCCTCGAGAGAATTGTGTAAAAACTGAGAAGATTCAGTTCCTTGATTGATCTCTCGGAGGGTTAAAAGTTTATTTTTTATGCTGTGACTGAGTTTATTTAAGAAGAGTGAGGACTATTTTCTTGGCAGATCGTCAAAGATGTCAGATCCATCGGCTCCTGTATTTCCCTGACGGACCTGAAAGATTACAGAGCTACTGAAGTTAAACCGTTGGAGGTTTCTCTCCCTGGGGTCAAAGGATATAAACTTTTGACCGTTCCACCCCCTGCAGGTGGTGCCGCATTAATCAACATTTTGAATATTCTCAAAGGCAAGCGCTCTCTTTCAAGTTTAATAGCCTTACAGAGTAGCTAATTGCATTCCGCTCTGTCTGTTTCCCCCAGCTATCTCAATCTCCGCCAATTTTTAAAGTATATCAGTTATTTTGCAAGGTAACGATAAGCCAAAAAGTGACAATGACTTGAGCTACTGTGATTTTCCAAGCTTGACTCCTGTAGAAAGCCGTCCTACTTTGAGTAATGTTCCCAGAGATCATGGTGACTCCATATGTAATGTTAATGATTTCATCTCATCGGCCAAACAAAGTTTTATTTAAAATATATTTTTTAGGTTTCACGCCATAGGTTATCAACAAACTAAATGATCTTTCTTTTTTCAGGCTTCAATTTTAGTGCAAATGATATGAAGCATCATCCTGTTTTGACGTATCACCGCATGATCGAAGCATTCAACTTCGTGGCAGCTAAACAGACCTATCTTACAGATCCTGTCTTTGATGAAGACGTGAAAGAGGTGAGACATCAGATTTTGTAAAAGAATCGATGTGTTTCAATGTCGTTACGGATTTGTTATTGACGTGCAGTCAACTTTTCAGATCCTGAATGTGCAAGATTGTTAATATTTAGGTTTATATAAAACCTCATGACTTTATCTATTGATTAGGTGAAGAAAAGCTGTTTGCTCACTTACACATTACAGAACTGTTACATCCTAGCTTAGCATACCTGCACATCGCGGACCTGTAGTCTTTTAGTTGACCAATCAAAATTTACACACCAACGCAGCAATCACGTAAATTCATCGAGTCATATTCACCATAGGAGACCATTTACATCTTAGTGCACCTGATCTACAGATTGCAGGCCTATGTATTTTTACATTTACACATCGAGGCAAATTTACCATATGTACTCTTTCGCAGTAACTACATTTACACATCGGAAAAAATTTTTCTCTTTCATGCGGTAGCCACATGTACACGTTAAAGCTTATTTATACTCTGGCGCAGTAACACGACCAGGCCTATTTTTTCCCCTGTCTCAGGTTGTGAAGGAAATGTTGGATCCGGAGAGAAGCGAGCAGATACGCAGATTAATAAACGGCGAGACACATTCTTTTGATTATTATGGACCAATCAACTACAATACCGACATCACAGATGGCACGACTCACGTGTCTGTTCTCGATGCAGAAGGAAATGCTGTTTCCTTGACAACTTCAATCAATAAATAGTGAGTTAATTAATTTAACGAAAGACTCACCGGAAACCAATTCTTCCCTGCTCCGAGTCTTACACTAAGAGACTTTGTAACGTCAAATAATTACCCATAGCAATCAAGTGTTGTTGAGGTGCGTTTGATCTGGCTTAGCCAGAGGGTCTCAATAGGTGATGGCTTTTACGGCCAACAGTTCATATTTTGGCCATTTTACGGTTACCGTTGACCCAAAATGACACAAATGACACATTTTTGAGAGGAAAAATTTTTACGCTTAACTTTTCAGTTTTGGGACTTTTTTGTCAATTTTTACGCCCAACGGCTGAAGTTTCTGGACGTTTTACGGCTAACGGTTGCCCCCATTAAGAACCTTAGGGAATTAACGTTTTTGTCTCGGCCTAAAAAAACTCCCGTGTATAATTAAACCTACAAACATTGATCAGTGGCGTGGCTCGCAGTTCTGATTTGAAGTGACCATTTCGTTCAATTTAATCGTTGCAAAAAATCTACCCAGGCATCCTGAACGAGGCGAGTCAACTCGCGGGACTTCACTTACCCAGCACATGATATCGATGCCATGTGTGTCAGTTAGTCCAAGATGGCGATTTGGCTGCGGATTGACATCCGTGGGAAATCATAAAATCCGCGGGACTGTCAACGACAGGAATAGTATGCGCTCTCCCAAGTCGAGCTCAAATAGGAATTATACTTTTAAATTTAGATGTAACTAACAAGTCTGTGGGGTTAAATCCGGGTATGAAACCAATGTCTGCTCTGTTAACTACTGCGCTCGAGCTAGAATAATATTTATTCCATGTAGAAAAGAAGGCACCAATCTGCGGAACATAGCAACCACAAATTTCTCGTGCCACGAGATTTCTGTACTAACACAGCGCTAACTCAGAAGCTATTCAGTGATTAAAACAAGGTTATTGCTTTAAATTACAGTTTCGGAGCAAAACTTAGAAGTCCTAAGCTCGGGATAATTTACAACGATCAGCTGCTGGACACTTACGAGAATGTGAGATTAAAGGAATTTAAATTGGCGATTGACGAACTTAAACCTTTCAAAAGACCCGTGTCTCTTGCTTCACCCTCCATCATCTTAGATGAAGCAGGGGACGTGAAAATGGTTTTTGGAGCCGCCGGAGGAAAATACATCGCAACAGCTTTAGCACAAGTGAGTGAATATCAATCTTTCATTTATAATTATTACGCTGCAAGCTTGAGTGCTAAAATACTTTGTTTTCTTTATTCGTTTGCTTGTTTCTTTGTGTTAAGTATTTCTAGCAATTTCCTCCTTCTTCTCCTCTTCTTTGACTTTGATTTCAATTTTTGGAGCGTGAAAGGCAAGAACGGGACAACCTGACAGACTTGTCTCTGGAGAACTAAGTTTATTTCTCACTTTAACGGAGAGTCGTTTCTTAAGCCCCTGCTTCTCCAGGAACATCTTAAAATACACAAATACACTAAGCCTTTCATCTTTAATTGTGAGGTGAGCGAAATGGTCTTTTGCTCCGGGCAGGGCTCCGATTTAAAGGCTCAAGCATGCATGTTAGGGAAAAGAAAACTGAATACATGTATCCTATTTCTTTGCTATCATAGGTTCTGATGAACCATTTTTGGTTTGGAGAGAGTTTACGAGACGCTGTGTCGAAGTCTCGTCTCCACAGCCAACTGTTTCCGAATCTGGTCCTAGTCGAAAAAGACTTTCCCAAACAGTACATTGACGAGCTTAAACGCTTTGGACATAAAATTACAAACGACACCGTAAAAATTACAGGTAGGAGCGAAAAGGAAAGACAATTTTACGACTTTTGATCCTCGATTGTACAGTATAAACGAATCACAGCTGGCTCACGGTAACACTCACGGTAACACTGATAGTAGGGGACCGGTAATTTTTTTATCGCCTGAGTGGGGAGAGAGGGGGGGTGTGGAGGATTTTTGTCGCGACAACAGAGAATTTAAGTGTCCCCACCCGTAAAGTATATGGTGCTTTTTCTGAACCATCATATTGACGGTGGAAGATTTCATGATCCCTCTCCCTCCTCCGTCTTCTCTCCCAGCCACCACTAAAAGCCAGGGTTACTATCTACTTCCTAACTCACATCACTTTTAAGATTCCCCGCTCCTCCCTTAGCACTTGTCATTAAGGGCTGATGTCCCCTCTGTTCAAGGACAACCAAATGCAAAACCAATGATTTAAAGGAATCAGGCTTTGTCTGACTAAGGAAAAAGGACTTTATAATCCTGAAATATCTAATTTTTACCCATATACAGTATAACCGATACATCAGATACCAATTTATCTTACAATTCTAAGAAAAGCTATACCCAAATATAAATTAACTTCTGTAAGTCAGGAAAAAGAGTTCTAGGTACGATACACATGATACTCGTGGCCAGCTGACATCTATACATCTCTCCGTCCTCTTAATGTTGACTAAAGAATATGTTCAGTTCAATGACATAAATTATTCTTTCATTAAGAAATTTGATTCCTGAAAAATGATTAGATCATACCTCACTATTTGGTATGAATGAATTTCGCAACGCCAGTAAAGTATAAATTACAGGGCAATGGAAATTTCAACCAATTCCCAATTGAGATAGCCAATTAGGGACGAAAGTTGATTCCACTGAGGGAAAGGAAACGGAAGATTTATTAGTCTGAGCTGGTTTTATTCAGATGATTTAATTAGTTCAATATACGCCACTGTTTTTCACTGTTTAGTCTTATCCTGCGTCTACAGTTGTGCAAAAGATAAATATTCTCATAGATAATAATTAAGACCAGGATGATTTTGGTCTGTTAGCTCTTAAACAGCTTTCGATCCATTCTTTTTTCGAGTCGTACTCTTACTTAATCAGGAAAAATCTTGCGATGATTTAAAATAGTGCGTCATGTTAAAGAAACAAAGAACTTGAAAATTTTTTTTTTATGACATCAGTTGAGCATCTGAACTTTGACAGATCATTTGTACCATAAGCAACGACCAATCATGTAGAGCGCAGTGTTCAAATAATTGTATTATCTAAAATGGAACAATGGATTCATGATCGAGGAGAAGGCTGTATCCGCCTTACAGACCGGATTTCTCTTGAACAAAGCATCTCGCGAGTTAATAAGATCAGATCAGCTGTGAATGAAAGCTAAATCAGGGTTAGGTTTTGGTGTTTCAATTGTCATTGTAAACCCGTGACGCCCTGCATCGTCCTTAACCATTCTGAATCATTCTTGAATAATTTCAGTTCCTAGTTTTCTACCTCACTCATCCGTTTCATTGGTATTAAGTCTCCAGGAAAAAACGAAAATGACTTGTGGACATTTTCTTATAGTCTTCCGTGGCTTAAAAAAAATATCCTGTTAACAATTTCAGTTTACCAATGGATTTAAGATAACTTCGTTAATCACTTAACAAAAGATTGTGCGCCGGATTTTTTTTGAATAAAGCATCTCGCGAGTTAACGAGATCAGATCAGCTGCGAATGAAAGTTAAATCACGGTCGGTGTTTCAATGTTTCAATTGTCATTTAAAACCCATGACAAACTGCTCCATACTGAGCCATTTTGGATCATTTTGGATAACTCTAGTTTCCATTTGGACAGTTACTTTTCTTACTCACTGTGTCGTTTCGATCACATAAAATCTGTCAACCGATGAAGTTAAGATAACCTCATTAAACTGACTAAATGAAACTAGAAACTCGCCTAAACTGGTGTAAGGCCATTTTAATTTTAACCAGATCAGATTGGCTACAAATACAACCAGACAAGGAGTGTCTACCGTCCTGTCACAGTTTTTAAATGTTTTTCCCACTGTGATTTGCAATTCTTGAACTTTAATCTTCTTCATCCTCCACCCTTTCAAGTATTTTAACATTTATTCTTTAGTTACATTTGGATGATTCTCTATCTTGCTCAACCTATATTTCGTGGTTATTTCTTTACATTAAACGTGATTTTCTCTTCCCCAAAAAACAATCAACATATCGCAGTTGCACGCATTTTTAAATTCACGACGAGTCGAAAACTGAGAAGTCGACTTAGAGAAACATTTATTTCAGTTTCCGAGAGGGTGTGTTAAGATGTTGAACAAGTCTGAAGTCTTTTTTAATGTTAATGTTCTTAATACCAGGAAAACCTTTCTATGCACACGTCACTAGAAGCGACGGCGCCATTGTTGAGAGGCGGCTGAAAGTCTGGAGCACAAGGTGTTGTGCGTTTTGTCTGACAACGGTGGTTCGATTATCAACAAAAGCTGTACTAAAAGAGGTCATTTTTTGCTTTTACCAGAGCTATAAATGTCTTTAAACAGGAATATAAACTAAATGAAAATATAAATTCATTTCAAAAAAACGGATTTGAAAGTCTAGTGTTAAATTGTATTTGACCGTTCCACAGCACTCACGCCGTGCTGACAAGACATTCGCCACTCTTGACTAAATCTCTAAACTCCCCAGCCTCGCGAAAACCTTTCAAAAGTCAAAATCAGTCCTAACATGTTGTCATGCGTATACGCACAAACGTATTACTGCAGCAGTGGCTGTACCAGCAGTTGCGGGAGAGGAGGCCTGGGTATGAGATGGTGAGCAAAGGGTAATCATACACATGGACTCCAGTGCGCAAAGGGGATTGTTATACATACCCTATGGACTAGTACATCTTCCTGCTGCTCATTCATTTAACTCTCATTCATTCGATAATACCTGTGTTAGGCGGTCACCCACGGGGAATGACGTGGTGACCGCTTACTACAGGTTAACCGCTTCATACAAATGAAAGATTATTCTTAGTAACATTGGAATGGTTCCACCTTCAGTGACCATTTGGAAAATAGTAAAAACAGGCTGTTAGGACTTACTTAAGGGTGACCGCGACCGTTTAACAGAGTTGACCGCTAAATAGAGGTAAAAATTATATGATTAGCGGAAAACAAATTAGGAACTTTGACAACTGACCACTAAATAGAGGGCGACCGTTTAATACGGTGCCCCTACTACTGGTTTGACTGAATTTGTTAATTCGTCTATCTGTTTATTCACTTGTTTATTTAAATTACTCAGGAACCCCTTTCCAAATCGTTGGAGTGGTTCAACTCGTCTACAGAGAGAAGGACGGTGAGATACTGGCGCTAGCTGATCATAGGAAAGGAGGTGGACCCGCAGGTTACCGCTGACCAATCGAACATGCTTATGTAAAAGGCTTAGATTTACAACAGGTTCAACCTAGCTAGCCACAACCTAATGCTGTATAAAAGTTGCCATTTGTTCTTGGAAGAGAATGCACGCTCTGTAGTTATTCATAAAGTGTCATCAAGCTTAATTTATACATCAGTGCATCCTATACTCTGGAAAAAGATCAACTACGGCCGATAACTACTAGCCGCTCATTTCTCACAGGCCCGCTTTATTAATTCAACATGAAACTTATGTGTCATAAAAACTGTCATTCGTAACTCCATGATGAATAACCAGATGTGAGTCTGAAGGTATTCTTTGTGAGGTACCCAGTAGGTAAGCATGAAACCATCTTGCGCCGCTTCTAAAGCCTAATACTTTGGCGAGTACCAAGTGTGAACAAGAAACGTTTTTACGTTAGGAGCTCCGGCACGTTCCAAAGTGTTCTTCCTTGATAGTCCTGCCACTTCACTCTTCAAATGCCTGCATGATAAGAAGTTGAATGGCAGGTTTTGAGCGGCGGAACATCAAGTGTGATGGCTCCATGTTTATTGAGCGATCAAAAACCCCAGAGAATTCGCCAAACTAACAGGCTACAGTCCTTCCTTCTGCGTAAAATCCAATCGCTTTCCAGTACCACCCAGTCATAGTCAGAGATTCTGGGGTTTCCCTTGATCGTCCAAGCAGGTTTCAGGCTCTCAGTTAGTGAAGATGAGCAAAAAGGTGCAGAGTGCTCAAGAAATGGCACCCGCGGAAAGGGGCATCACAACCGTAACTGCTGCACGTCAACTCGTTTTCCAGCTTTAGCATGCTCTGTTTTCGTTCATCTCCGTCAACGGAAGGCCTGGCACAGATTAGGTCGTCCCAAGTAATGCTCAAACGATCGGGACAATTATATGGAAACCAGGCTAAACGTTCTCTCCCGGGCGATCACCTGGTTTCCACATGATCCAAACTGAAAAAAAGGATCGCGTCGTGTAAGGTCTGGAAAACTCAGACAATCTCATGAAACCGTAGATCGGGGCGAGCATATGAAAACCAGACATTTGGATAATTAATTCTGAAATAAATTAACACAAAGAAACGAAATTGCTTCAAAAAAACGTAATATCGATAAGAAATGTGTTAATGTCGTCAATTAGTATATAACGTGACACAGTTGAATACATGTAGTGTTTTTCGCGCACACTTGAAAGCAATTTCGAAAATGATCAGCGAGCAACTGTTCACCTGTAAGCAACCGAAGAGAGAAAATCGTTCGTCAATGGTTTCCGGCCATTTTACAGTATATCGACAAAAAAAAGAAAAAAAATTGTTCGTTTATTGTTTGTGTGTGGTGTACTTTAATTTACCTCAGTGTCCGCCGTTGAAAGTTGTGGACATCGCAGACATCACCGCTTCGCGGCTTGGTAAATATCCACTAATATTAACCTCTTCCTCAGTGAATAATTGCTAATTAAAAGAAGGAACCAATTTTATGTAATTAGTTATTGCAGTTCGCATCATTCCACTGTAATAAATCACTTTAAAGCTGTACACTGGGTCAGTCTTGTAATATTGTCTACATTAAAATCTTACAAGAATTTTGAAAATCTAACCTCTGTGTTTGAGACATTTCCGACAGTAAGAAAATTAGAAATGACCAAAAATTGAAAGTTTTCATTTCGCTGTGTTCTTCAGATCAATAATAATATGTCACGCAATAGGAAGTTTCGGCGAATAAATATGAGCGTTTGGGAAACAGGATTTTTACTAGGATTTACAAGAATAATGAAAAACAACTTCGTGCTTGGAGAACAAGATATTCTCCGATTACGAGGAGCCGTATTTTATTAATTCTTTGTGGGCATTATTGGAATTTTAATTCAATGGATGTACCGTGAATGAGTCTTTTATTATTGCGGTGTTTGACGAATGGAAAATTAATTTTAATGCGGGGACGTTCAAGGTACTCTAGTCATGGAGACGCCAGCTTAAGCCGAATTACCGATATGGATCAATGCTTTGTACACTCGCTGTTTCGCTCGAAGACGAAAGTTTGTCTGTAGCCGTTTCAAGCCTTGGATTACCATCTAAAAGAAGAAGAAAAAAACGTGTTCAAGATCAAATTTCTAGCGGTAAACCCAACTACCTTTGTCTGTCGCCATGACCCAAATGTCCTCGAGGTGTGAAATTTCATAAGTGTCGAAAAATGGAGCAAACCTTTAGTTCCCATTGAGTTGGATTCGGTTGAGTTTTGGAATAAAAAAAGGCGTGTTAATAGCCTTTAACGAAGAAAATACTTGTTGATTTAAATCAAAAGCTGATGTTATGCAAGGATAATCCTCCAAAAAATTGCGCCTTTACACCGAAAGAATCCATGGGAACAGGGATTGCGTGATTCCGACTGATACGAAACAAAAGGAGCATTTCCGGCTATTTTTCTTCGTTATCAATAACATTTTATCATCGGGAATATTGGAGCCAATGTGTCTTCCCGACATGTCGGAAGCGTGTGATAGAGTGAAGCTTTCAAGAGTCCCTAAAACTGTACGATTTCGCCAAAAATAAGCGATTTAACAATGAAGATTAAAAGAGGAATCCTTTTAATGGAGAGAGCACACTTGTAACCAACTGCGCACGAGCGAAATTCGAGGCGCCCTTTCGCATGACAAAATCCAAGTGGAAAATAATTACGTTAAGATGTGTGAATTGTTTGCACCAGCCAGGAATTAAAAAGGTAAAAAAACAGGCCCGGAATCGCAGAAAGACACAGCCAGGCGTCGGATTTCAAGAAAAATACTATTGTGTAATGTAAACATTTCTGGCAATCTTCATTGTCGATACAAGCCAGTGATTAATGTCAACTGCGTATCTACTGACTCACTGTCGAACAAACTTGGCCCACGAGGTGTTTCTGACTAAATTTAGTCTTAAATCTTAAAGGTGTGCTGTATGTACTTCAAGAGAGCTCGGCTTTAATCACGATTTCCGCCTCGTCGTAGACTGTTTGGATCAATCTGATAACGGCGGCTTGAGACGAGTTGTTTAATTACCCGAGTTGAGGGAAATTTTAGCTGTGACAGCGGAGGCGCCGATTGCAGCGACTGATAAATTTAAGCATTCCTGTTAATGCCTATAACCACAGCCTGCAATGAAATAGTCAGTCTTTACTGGCGAGGAGTTCGTTGTTAAGCTTTTAGAGGTGTATTTGGCGCAATTGTGTGGACCAAATTGTATCTTCACAAGATTTAATCAAATAACAAACAGGCAACTGAATTGGACGATGGCGCATGAATTGCATATTTCATCGAATGACTCTGTTCCTGAAGAGATGCCCGCCGAGAGTTTTTACTCGGACAGTCTTCCAGTTCATGCAATTCTACAGTTAGTCATCTTCACAATTATATTCATGGTTGGATTCTTCGGTAATTCCATTGTGATATACGGAGTTCTTCAACAGGGTTCATCTAAGACAACAAGCAGTTGTTTTATTGCGAACTTGGCCCTGAGCGACCTGGCTGTGCTGGTTCTAAGTTTACCCGTCGGTCTGTTGCAAGAACTTGCATCTTGGCCGTTTGGCGAACTTGCTTGTAAGATTTTCTTTCCATTTGGCGATGTGTTTTTGACCGTTTCCATCATGACCTTGACAGCAATCGCCTTGGATCGCTACCGAGCAGTTGTTACGCCGTTCAAAGCGCGTTTCACGAAAACACAAGCAAAAATCTGCATTTTGTTCATTTGGATCTTTAGCTATCTTGTCGTAGGAATTCCCACGTCTTTCATTCTTAAACTTGTCGAAATAGAAAACGGCGTAAAAGTTTGTTTTCCTTTCTGGAGGAGTAACATGGAACGGATAATTCACAAAGTGCTAACGGCGTGTCTGGCTACATTTCCACTGTTTCTTATCGGGTACTGTTATATCAGAGTTGTTTTGGCGTTGTGGAAAGTAAGAATAATACATGATAACCGCAATACGGCCAAGAACTCCATCACAGTCATGCGACTCGAGCAGAAGCGAAAACTCGTTAAAATGTTAATCGTTATTGTGTTTGCCTTTAGCTTGTGTTTACTACCGTATGTAACATTTGCACTCGTTTTGGAGTTTACGGGAATGGAGCGAACTTCCGATGTGAACGTTGGCTTGGTAACATGTCTTTCCCTTCTTTATGCAAATAGTGCTATAAATCCATTAATTTTATGCACAATGAGTAAAGATTACAGGGTTGGACTGAGGCCCTGCGGATGTTGAAGTTCTTCTTTTCCGCCAATGATTGATAACGCTTTACTCTGGAGACTCTTTTAAACGAGTTTACTTTTTTTGTAGTCTAAATGATTACCATTTAGGCATTCAATATGTGTCGCAAAGTGTTGTAAGTTATTCCTTCACATGTTATAAGATTGTGCAACAAGACATCTCGAGTTGTAGATCTTAAAGGTTTTGACGCTTTTTATTTCGATTGATGTACATATTGTTTGAGGTGTAGTAACAATTACAGTTTCGATTAAAACGCTACGATGGGTGATTTATTTGTGTTGTTTGGTAACTACAAATGATACTTTTAGCGCTCTGTAATGGGACACAAAATATTTAGCTATGATATTTTAAGTGATATTTACCATCATCGATTTAACATAAACTTGTAACCTCGTGCCTGCGATTAACAATAATGTCATTCAGCAGCTCAACGACTTTTGTAGGATGATCCTCAAATAGTGAAACTTTTAATTCAAATATCTTTGGAAAGAATTATGGTCCTTTAAATTTCTCTTGTGTTTGAAACATTAGCATGTTAATCTAATTAAGTTTCATTATTTTCAAACCAATTCACGCTTTTAAATATCACAAATTTATTCAGCGATTGCAATTTATTTCGATTATCCCCTTTCTGATGGGACAACATGTTACCATACTTTCCATTAGAGCCATGAAATTCTAACATCCAACAACACCACAGTAATTGGGAGCGCTTTAGGAGTAAAACAATCGTTTAGAAATCCTACCCAAATTTCATTGGTCAACGTTGAGTGCCTGACTTGAAGCTTCTTTTTATCTGTCCCAGTAAAACCGCTGTCATTAGATGTCAGATCGTTTAGCCTGATACAGAACTAACCTCACAATCCTTCTTAATTTCTCAAACCCTAATCCATCTCCAGTAATCATGCCAACAATTCATGGCTTATTTTGCATGTTTTAGCTCTATTACCCAAAAACCCTGTATTTTGCAGTGACAGTAAACCAAGTTTTTTGAAGCCCTTGATACATAATTTTTTCCGTAAAAATATCGCGAAAATTTACCTCATAAACTTACATCGTGATATATAAGCGTGAGGTTGTAATGGCGCAGCGTTTTAATCAAATTTTGGATGTCGTACGCGCGATACAGTTTTGAGATAATAAGTCGCCCTCCGGCTGACCTGATTAACTTAGTCAATATTTACAAAGGCGCAAACTATGCTGGATTGCTATTTATTGAAATTAAATTTCAACCATGATACTAACTGAAAATACCTCTCACTAGTTTTCTTTTGAGTGGTGATACATTGGAACCTCATCTTCAAAGTCATTCAATGTTGGAACTACTTTGTATAGCATAGTAAACACTTAAACAGATGCTTTCATCCAATTACAAGCAACACTTGGAAAATGACATAGAAGTTTATGCTCCATAGCACAAATCGTACATGTGACTCTCCTTCAAAAACGTGATCTAGACTGATATTTTCCGGTTGAATATGTCACAATCATAAGTTTTTCGTAACGTTTGATGAGTCCTTATGGCGATCCCAATGGACCTGATTAAAACTGGTCAAAAAGTGTTGCAATCAAAGTCCAGTTCTTGCAGAAATCATTTTCCACAAATAGTTATACTTTTATCACCTCTGGCTGATCAAGATCTTTCATGATCTCGCTTTAAGCGCTAATCATTGTAAACGGTTTTTAACCAACTGTACAATAACTTGAGGATGCAGAACCATTCCAGTCCAGCATATGATAAACAATGCCACATTAGCATCGTACCCCTTCAAGATCAATGATCACTTTCAATTAAGTTGTCACGTTGTCTTCATCCAATTAGTACCGATGTTATTTATGAAATGCGGGTATGTTTCGTTCCTCAGCGAGAATGCGGCTGTCGGGGAAGTTATCACACGAAAAGGGGAAAATGAACCGACTTTCATTGAAAAAGATGGCTTATCCCCAAGACAAATATTAAATGAACATCTATTTAACCGTTTTAAATGCATCACGAATCAGTTGCTCGTAGAGATTTTGCTATCAAAAAAAATTTTTGTGAGGAAATAGCTTTCTTTCCGGATGTCCTTTAGACGCTAGAAAATATAATTATAGCATAGTCTATTATAGAGTTCGTTAACAGCTTGATTATGAACTTGTTAATTACTGCTGTCAGTGGCAGCTGCTGAGAAATCTAGTACAAATGTGTTACACCAAAATAGGAGATAGTCGGAAGAAATGTTTTATTTCAAAACTAGTTTCAGTGTTTCACTTAAGTAGGACTTTAATCATAAAATGATGTAAAAAAACCTATCTCAAAGTGTACCAAAATTTATGGAATTTTAAGATCGTTCAAGAATGCGGTGATCCTAAGGCTTAGATTGTTGTCGGGTCATGTGATTAGATCAATGAAGAAAAACCATTTAAGCTACGCAAACAAAATTTTATCTGTAATCTTTGTTTCCTTTCTCATGATCTCTTCCTGGGCAAAAATAATCTCTGACCTTTCACGCAAGAGAGAAAAGAAGGGAAGTCAGTTAAGCCATGAAAATTCCCTCCAGAGAAGATTTCTCTTAAAAAGTGTTTACGACTCATGCGACAAATTTCTTTCGTTAAAACAGACTCAGGAAGATTTTTCATCGAGGAAAACAACGAAGAGTGCATTTACCAAAGAAACTGACTTCTAGTTTAATTTAGCCGCATATGTGATAACAATAAGAACCGTAATCTTTCTCTTCTTAGTGCTTTCTAAATTTTTAGAAAAAACATTTGAAATGAATAAGATTGAGAATAAATTGATCATGGACTGAACGTTTGCAAAAATAGAGAGTTGAGCCGTAAAAATAGCCAAAAAAAAAATAAAATAATAATAAAAATGAGAGGAAACACGTCTCACAGCAAAGTACACGCAAACAAAAAGGCGTTAGTTGTATTTGACCAAGCGAAAGAAAAAAAACCTCGTATTACAGGTTCGATGGCTCATAATATACATCTTTTATGGCAGATTGTTTTGTTTCGTGCAAAACCTTCATCCTAAAAAAGCTACAACAAGATTTTGATCAGCAGTTTGTCGAATGATACGAGCCCCTCCCCCCCCCCCGCCATTTCCCATGACAAAAACATGCATACTCGTTGATCACAAGCGTACAACTATATATTTGTCGAAGAACGATCGAGACAATTATTCCATAATGCCTCATGAGAACTTACGCTGACGCAACTCACACTACCTTTACCAAATAATTTAGTGACCTTATGAGGAGCCACTATTAAAGGTGAAAATCCACTCACCACTGCACCGGAACTGCTTTAAATTTTTATAAGTTGGACTCTTTGGAAAGAATCGGAGCTAAAAGCTCTTGTATAACATAGGACATAAGTATGTGCAAAACCGATCAGCACATCGACTGGATTTCAAACTTTTTTTTCCCTTTGTGGTTGTCATGCGCGCCTTACGCGATCGAAATGATTCGATTCTCCCATAACACCGTGGGATGTAGCTATTAAACTTAAATGAAATCATAGTGAATACAATATTTCCTTCATTCGACGATTTAACATACAAACAGCAGACATCTTGCTTATTCTTCGTTTCTTTATGATAAACCATCGAAGAGGATGTTTGAATTTATTGATGTGTTTCACATGACTTCTGTCTCCACAACTAAATTGTTACTGAATAATTTAGACAAACAAATTTTATCATGGCCAATCAATTCTCGAGACTCACGCAGAAAATGTCTTTATTTTTCTTTGGTCATAATTATGAACAGTTACCACTTTTGGCTGAATTTCAACCAAGAAATGTTTTATAAAGATAAGCGAAAACCTTACCACACACCACGAAACTCAAACGCGCAAAGACTAAAGGGAATGCACAGCTTGCCAGATCAGTTTGTATGTGGTGTAAGTGGTAATGAAAATTAGTCAGTAGGATTAGGCTCTGGATCAGAGACGTTCACGAGATCTATGATAACCGACCTGGAAAAACGACCTTTAAGAAAACTATCAAAAACTTTCTACGTAAAACTTTCTCAATTATGGTGAGGTTTCTCCCGTTGATGATGTTTTTTTTTCTAAAGTTCAAGTATAATGTTAAGCAATTTTCAACGCACACATGAAATTAATTTATGGTGATGATGAGCTTAAAACTGCTGGTGAATGACGTCATTCAACTTTTTCCTTATATATAACTGAAGTAAGACCAGAAAAAACGTTAAACTGGTGCTAACTTTGGAATTTGTACCAACGTTCAGGATTATTTCGTTCATGGCTAAAAGTAAACTAATTTGTCTTGCCCCTTTTCAAACATTTTTTTTAATGATGACGATGAAGTGAATGAAGACTGAGGCGGAGTAATTTCGGCGTAGGAACCTATTCATCTAATGAGTAGATTTTTCAAGGAATGGGGGAAAGCGCCAAAACTTTTGAAATGAAAAAAAAAATGAGTAAATTTAATTAAAACAAAGGAGACGCAGTCTCGTTCGAACTAACTGTAACAAGTTATTAAGATTATCATTAAAAATCGTCATTTAAAATAGTTGTTAAAATGAGTTATTAAAATTATGACCTTATTAAATTAGTTATTAAAATTATTGAATTATTAAATTAGTCATTCAAATTAATTTTGTCTTATTACAACTCAATAGGATGTCTGTAGATTTTTTTGTTAATTGCATTTGTTTCTCTGTTCGTATTGACGTTTACTCGTCTTATGTCCGCTTGTTCGTTTTGCGGTTATTAATGTTGCTGTTTTTTTTTTTAAAAGCTTAAAAAAATAATTCCTTCCGGATAGAATAAAAGCTGACAAATGACAATGACAATGATGTTAGTAATTGAAATGGTGGTTATGAACAAGCAAGATCTAGGGAGGAAGCGGGTCATACGATTTTCATCGCAGTTCCAGACCAGACAACGTGGGGTCAAGGAAAAAGAAGAGAGAAGGTTGACAAATAACATAGCTTTGTAAGAGAGATTGGTAAAATATAGATTGCCCGAAAAAGGGAAGTCCCAGTGGTATTTGAAGGCATAAGGAACAGTCCGAAAACGACTGGAAAACAAGTTTAGCCTGTTATTGATGAGGCCACTTAAGTCGACGCAAAAAAACTCCTCTCCTTTGAACCACTAAAATCTTGAACACTGAGTGATAGGGGTCTTGGGGGAGGATGGTTTGAACCGCGGGTAACATTAAGCAACTTGTTGTTGACAGGCTTTCTAAGAGATAACACGGGCTCAAAGATGGTCAACCGGCGCAGTACTAGAATAATTATGATGACAACATTAATATTTTGCTGGATTAGACAAACGCAAAAGAAGAAACTAAACTAAACAGGGGTGGTTAGGGACTAGAATAGATCGCGAACGGAAAAATTGAAGAATTGAGGCCAAAGACCTGCCAAGTGCCTTTAAAGCAGCCCATCAGTTCACCGGCCTCAGGCGAAACAGCGGTAAATGATTCTACTGAATTTGTGATATTCAAACGCGAAGTTCTAAGTAACCTTTTTATCGTCGTTGGAAGGGAATTGAAAGTCGACAATAATAAGGTTGCGCTCAATGCAAGTAATTAATAATTATCCTCCTTATCCGGGAGTGCGACAGATTAGGATCGTTTCCGATAGCGTTTATCACGAAACTGCCAAGGAATCTACTTAGTTTCATGTTTCTCAGACAAAGAGACCCCACGTGTAGACTATGGTTGTCAGTTTTGTCATTCGTTCGATCAATTTCAGACTTCTTTAGACAGAATGCATGAAAATCGCGTTTTATTTGCGTGGTAAAGATGTAACACGAGTAACGAAAGATCTTACCAGCTAGGAACGTAACTTAAGTAGTAGAGAAGAAATTTCTGAAAGAATTTTCATTCCTTTATAATAAATAAGCAAACTTGAAAGGGAATTTAGCCCCTGACTATATCGCGATACCACTGCGGTGTTATTGCACACCTGCTTCCGACGAGGTTTGGCTGTGCTGTCTCCACATTGGATTGCGGAGTCTGAAAAACGGAACAGAAAGGTTACTCTGTTCATGAACTAGTATGTCGAATCTCAGTTACGTTTGATGTTAGTCTGCAATCCTTCTAAAACAACCTTAACACACCAAATACATATGTATCTGACTGTTACACGTTGAGGTTTGCAAAGGAGCTAAAATGCTTGTAAAATCGTGCCGATTTGAAAGATCAAGCCAACATAATTTAGGTTTTTAAAAGACAAAGTCACCTCAAGAATATATTCCAACCGATTTTTTTGTGTGTGTCCGGTAAAGGCATGATGGGGGTCTTGCGTGGGACGTTTCTTTTTTCTCCGTTAAGTTGAGATAGACAGTCGATACCTGCATGATCCTTCGCTTTTCGTCTTAAAGCGTAACCAAATTCAATATCATAACGGAAAGTAATTATCAAAAATAAATTGATGTGGTGTTAGCTGTAGATGGTTTGGCTTGTTTGGCAAACCCCACCGCGTCAGTGGATATACTGAAACCTGAGATGCGACCTCCCCAGAACTCGTCACCAGGCCCCATCTAAATGACACAAGGGCAATTTGGAAGACACGGGAGACAAGGCCGGAGACAAGGGAAAACAAAACGAGATGATAGAGATTCATTCGCCTTTCTCTTCTGTATCAATTTGCTTAACTTTAGAGAACTGATACGAAATTCTCTCGCGTGGTTATCAGTCCATCCAATTACCAGTGCCATCCTTCTTGAAAAAGTACTTACGTCATTAATAACGAGCATAGGTGCGCGATCACTTAGTATTTCTTCGTGAGAAAATTGGCCGCCATATTGGATTTTAAAAGTAGAAGAGGATTTGGAAGAGAGATGAATTTCTATTGAAGGAGTTGACGATGGGCGAGGAAGGTATGCTCATCGCCTCCTCTCCCTGTCTACTGTTGCCCAAATCATACACGGCGTCTCGCTGTACGATCGCGAGCGTGTAACATTCTGACTCTGGCGCTCCCTTTGGGACGCCAGCTCGATAGGCTAGGGCGTGAACACATTTCATAGATAACGACTAGTCAGGTAAACTAAACCACGAACTAATGTCAAATGAGCATCTGGGCGTAAGTTGAGGGTTATACCTTTTTACTTATGTGTAGTTTCTAAGAACGTGCCTAAGCATTCCAACTATTACTTCATTCATTGACTATTGCCGCTGTTTGGCAAGGGAGCCAGGCCTTAAGAAGATTAAAGGGGAAAGCAGCGGAAATTCAGCTTATAAAATCCTCTTGAACTCTTGAATCTGGAGTTACACGATAACGATAAAGACGTTTTAAGTCTAGTCATGGTGACAGGAAATAGAAACTTAACTGGTGAACACGCTATTCTAAGGTGTAAACATTGGTAAAGAGAAGATCGATGTAAAAAAAAATAAAAAAAAAAAATTGAACAAAGCTTCTGGCGATTGGTGAAACAAATTATTCACAGTTCCAGTTAGCACATGCAGAAATGAATGTAGACGATATATTTTCAATGACTGACACAGTAAGCTAGGAATTTCAAGGGATCGAAACTCACCACAAGAAAATTAACTCCCATCCAAAGCTGTTATCATTGATTTTTCTTTTGCAAGACTTCACAGTTTTGTGATCTCTATGAGAGTGTGAATGGAAATGGTTGACACCAGCCATGAAATAACCTCCTTTCTCAAAATGTAGCAGACCCCAGCTCATATTTAAGTTATTCCCTTTCGTCGTGTTAAATTTATATTCTTCCGTTTAAATGCCACTGTAGGGGTGGTTTCATAAATACAATTGTAACCCGCGCGTGTAAAATCAATTTCGCTCCCAACATGTGACTTTGCACCCAACTGGCATCTCAGTGACATGATTTTAATTTCCATCGAGGACTGACGCTTCAATTTCTGCACGCTTTTTTGCCATTTTTGCCAAAAGAATCATATTTTCTCTCTCCAACATTTTGCAGCTATCAGTTTAAAAACGGAAATAATCACAAAATATTTCGGCTTTTCCTTATGGCGTTTCATTTTAAAAGTCAAGTTTCCTTATTGCAATCCAGCACGTTTCCTCTATTAAGATTTTCGTATCTAAACAAACCGTTGATCCACAAAAACAGATTGCTATGTCTGGTAATGAGATTAGTCACGAACAATAGTGGGAACATGATAGATTTCCTGTCAAGACAAGTTGTTTGTTTAAAGACGGTGTGTGGGGGGAAAATTCGGCTTGAAAGTGTCTTGTTTTGGTTCGGCTTAAACGTTTCTTGTTTTGGTTGGCTGAGTTTTGAAAGAAAATTAAAGATGGAGAGGTATTTCGATTAAGGTCAGATATTTATAGGCCTTTGTAGACATCTCTCTTTTTCGCGCTGTGGGATTCAAAAGCTCATCATTTTTCAGTGGCTGATGTGAAATTCAACTCTGAAATGAAATCTGAAAAAAAATTATCTCCTAGCCTGGTAATTTTGAATAAAAGAGATTGTTTTCAAGAGAGTGAAACAACACGTGATGTGAAATCGTAAGAATCAGCTGAGCACAGTTGATGTCATAGCTTTAATTTCTACGTTAAAAAAAAAATGACATTTTCGAGGCTCTTTCATATTGACAAATTTTTGATGTTTTTTAGACATTAGAATGCTCACTTATTTTGTCTTTTTTTCCTTTTTTTTTACGTTTTTCCCTTTTTTTGTCCACGTATGCTACAATAGCTTACTATAGCCCAATTTTAACTCCTGCTTGAATCAATACTTACCTTACGTGACATCACGCTTCCAAATATCCAACCAGAATACACATTGCCATTTGTTCAAAGCCCGTTTTTTACTTTTAGCTTTTCTCCGAAAAAATCTCTTAAAGGTAAATATTTTCGGTATGTATTAAGAGACGTTTTTGGTCAACGGAATACGAGAATTTCCATTGTGATTTAAATACTTTAAGCAAAGGAATTTTTAAACGTTTTTCAATTTCTTCATCCTAAAGTTATTATGAGTAAGAAAGCAAACGTTTAAAAAAAGGCTTTCATGTTTTGATGGTTCTATGATCATATTGGAAATAAAATTACGATGTCTTTTGATCCCAAGACTCTTCTGAGGTTTGTTTGTAGATACTGCAGAAGTTTTAACACCTTTTAGCACTATAATTTCCTTAAATTCTAATTACAAGTTTGCTTTTAGATACAAGGATCTCACCGGAGCCGGGTTGTGTTTTGAACTTCGTTTAACATTTTGCAAATATTACAGAAATAAAGAATAATGGGACAAATTTATCCTGACTGCTGTAGTGAATATAAATATAGTGCTCTAACTTATGTAGACGTCGGTTCTCCAAACACATTCTTCCCCCGATGAAACCTAACAATATAAGACGAAATGGTTTGACTCGTAAGCTAACGTATGCAAAAGCGTTAACAAACAAATGTGTACTCGAAGGTAAAAGCGCTGCATGCGGTTGCGTTTTGATATGGGCCAAGTTTATTGTTGTTTACGCCCCTCGTTACCTTTTCGATCGGAAGCTGTCTCTGCTGATAACATACTGTCCTCCGCCTGCCTAAAGTTTAGTGAAGACTGGGATATAATTTGAAACTCGGTCCGTTTATATCATCTACATGACGTTTTTAAACAATTTAGACTCGGTAACTTCCATTCAGAGGATGCTGAAGAAGCACACTTTATCAAACTAAAAGTACCGAGGATATGACAGGTTATAAGATCAGTCATGGGTACAAAGGTTATACAAACAATTTTTTTTTTACTTTAGTAAACTAGTGCACAAAATAATCTCCCCTCTTGTGTAACTTCCGTCATTTTACTCAAAATTCATCCAATTTGAAACCATTCCACAAAAACACTGGGCCACCTGCAAACTCTGAGAGAAGCTCTCAAAATTTGACTCCTAAAATTCAGAGATGAACGCTGAGGACCAAGAACAACTTAGTACATTCTTCATGGCGGTTGAAAGTTGTTTTCAAATTCTCTTCTGTCTAGTTTACGATATCGAACAAGAAAAGCAACTTCTCGAATGAAACGCCATGGCTATGGGTTAGCGTATGTTATGGCTGCTCAGCAAAACTAGCCTGTTAAGAGGTTCGTGAACCACCGGGTAGAGCGAACGTGGAATCCAATTTAGAACTGTTGTGGCTACTTTGTAACGTTTGCTATTCTTCTGTCCCAAATGACTAGCAAAAATATGATTAGTGGGTGTCTTATTGGCAAAAAAGCCCTCAAGTTCAAACGTGCAAACGGTACTCTGATGTTTTGGCTATCACTTTCAACGTGTGCAAGCGTACACCTACATAAACTATAAAAGCTGACTTCATTGCCATATTCGTCACTGCGACGGAAGTTGCTGCGAGCAAAGCCTTGCACTATGAATGCGTTTGTGGTGATTCTCCTTGCGCTTGGCGCAGTTTGTAAGTACAAACAAGTTTTATTACTTTTTTCCTTTATTATCTTTCTTCCAATTTTTCATCATGTTCAGAAAACCTTCCAGCACTTGCTCTTGATGAGCTGAATAAACTATTCTCGCATCAAAGGAGACCACAGTATAAAACATAAGAAAAAAGTAAAACTATTTAGAGGTTCAAATTAACAGTGAAGAAGAATGAATCGTTGATGATGGTGAAGATTGACGCAGTTTGGCCGACAATTATTGGCCATTCTTCCAGCTCAAGATACGTAAATTGTTATGTACAGGTCACAGTAATTCTTTCAGTTTCCGTAACAGTATCACTTGTGACTCATTCATGTCTCTCTTTTTCTTCCCTTCTGTCTCTTTTAGCTTCAATGCCCATAGGTAAGAGAGAGAGTTCTGTGTTAATCGTACCCTATATTTATTTAAAATTGGTTAATACAAATAAGATAAAACGAACTTAGGTGGGTCGCATGCAAGGGTACTGATCTTGACTAGAACTTTGATTTAAATTTGGATGTGACATCACTCACTTCATTTCATTTGTATACTTACGTATGGGGTCATTTTTCAATCAGATTTTCTCTGAAATATTTCATGCTTTCGACAAGGTTTGTAACAAGCATGTAGCTTATTATTCTCTTTGGGGAAAAAAGTTGTAAATGTTTTAAAAATATTATCTGATTGTTTTCAAAACAGCGTCAGTTAGTTTCATTTGTCTTTGATGCAGAAGGTAGAGAGTTTTCTCCCATACAACAAAAAAATTCATCCAGTTTGCTCCTGTATTAGCCCATGCCACTTAGGTAAAATACTTTTGATTGAAGATGGTTTATTTTTGAGGGGCTAAAACGAACTGAAAGCAGTTACAATGGTTTTCAGAGGGAGCCAATTAAAACTTGAGAGCAAATTTCACTTGACCGGCTACAAGCTATGGAAAACGAATGTGTCCAAGTCGCGTATTTTTTTGCATCTGATTAGTTGGGCTGCATGAAGCAAACCTGACGGGTGAGATCAGTCACAAAGCATTAGCGAAGCAAAACCAACTCAATATAAAAATATGTCGAGAAACCTTCATTTGATAGCTTTGTATCTTCTTCAGCTTTCGAAAAGGGAAAGCGTTACACTTACAACTACCAAACTGATGTATACCATGCCATACCCGGCGGATCAACGAAGACCCTCGGACTCAGAGCGAGGTGTCAGGCTCATGTGGATGTGCTGAAGAAAACCGAGCTTCAACTAACCGTGAGAGATTTTTTCCTAATATCACTTTGCATAGAAAAAAAATTAAGTTTGAACTGAAGTTTCGCTTCTCTTTGATCCACATTGGCTGTTTTCACGACAAATCAAAGATTTTATTTTCAGCATTTCATAGAACATAGGTTAAAAGTCCCAACTGATTTAGCACAAGTATATTTTTTTATCTGTGTTTTGTCTGCCTTTAGTGATTTATAACTGAAATTCATAATATAAATTGACTTAAGACACGCCTTTCGGAGGATAAGGTTATTAAGAAGGGACTACCTGAACAGGGTAAATTCATTGCAAACGGGTCCATTAAAATCAACTATGGATGAGGTATTTGAGGGGTCAAATGATGGACGGAAGGCTACAACACTTACCTTATTGTGGTCTCCTCAGTTGGCAAACATTCAAGTTGCAGAAGTGGAAGGAAACCTTCAGGGCCCAAAACAACAACATGAGACAGCAGCTGACCCCAAGATCGTGAAAAAAATGCAAGATTTCCTCGCCCTACCCGTGAGACTTGCATTTAAGTCACAAGATGGCAGTATCAAACAAGTCTATGCCGATCCTCAGGACCAGGAATGGTCGCTGAACATTAAACGTGGGCTCGCAAACCTTTTCCAGGTGTCACCGCGACAACAACGTAAATCACAACAAGAGAAAAATGGCAAACGATTTGTTACTCAACTTGAGGTTAGAAGTTAGTTATAACTTATATCAACGCTTTTTTTCTGTGATCTGACCACCTATCTGATCTTCTATTCCTTTTCATCTATGCGAGTTTAAAGGGTCAAGTTTCGTATCAAAGTATGAATAAATAAGGTAAAGATATGCTACAAAATAATGATCATGATTGTCTATATGCTTTGTCAATGTACCTCTCCAGTTTGACATATCCATATTTCGAGTTAGGAAGAAACAGCAACAAAGGTCACAAAATTTTTTGAGAATGATTTGCTGAAAATCACCGCTATTATCAATTTGGAAAACAAGAATGACAGTTATACAAGATCCCGTAGCGACATGTTTCTGAGATTGTGGCAAACTTGGTTGGAAGAAAAACGTTCTCTACTATCTGGTTCGCCAGTAAATTTGTTAGGCGAAAAATCTCTCACCTCTTTCTCCTGTCTTTAGACCACTGCAGTCGGTTATTGCCAGGTCTCTTACGTAATTCAATGTGAAAATTGCCAAGCGGGACAGAAGGAGCAAGTAACAAAGGTTACCAAAGTCATCAACTACAATAAATGCCGACACCGACCGGAATTTAGTCAGAGTAATTTTTATGGAAGACAATGCGACGGATGCCGACGGGTAAGAGACTCATACTCGGTTGAGACGTTTCCTATCAAAAGTACCCTCTTAGAAAATTAGGCTTTTCAATTGAAAAACATATTTCTTTACCTTTGCGAATTATCTAAGGGGGGAAAGGTTGCGATATTTAAAGTTGTCTTCCGGAATCGTTGAAGATTGTCGTTGTGGAGAGGTGCCTTAATACGTCAGGGTAAGTGGACACCAAATGGGCGAAGAATATTCCAAAAGGAATTAAGGATGGCGAAGGACGAAGAAGATTTAAAATAATAAAGTTAAACAGTTATGGTGCTATACGAAGGAGTGACTGAAAATCATGAAAGTTGAGAGGAGTAATAATGGATTGGTCAATGATTTGCCACTCCCGCTCCTGTGATACTTTTGTAGAGAATTATGCCATCCAGAAATGGCACACCTTAACAGAAGAAGGCCTCATACTATGTTGATATTTCTTTCCTTGCAGAGCTTGGGTAATGTGCCATACCACCAGTCAGCTGGTCAGATCGAACTTATCCTGAGTGGAAATGAGAAAGACGGTTACACCATCAAAAGAGCTGAAGCTATAGAGCAACATGTAGTCACACCATTCAGTCAAGCCGGAGGACAGCTGACTGCCTCAGCAAGGTACAGTCCCAGTAACGATATCCATCACAGTGTTGAAACTACATTTCATCATAGAAAATCACTTGCGCTTAAAGAAGACCTTACTAACAATTTTTGGTCGAGGAAGGCTTGGAATTGAAGAACATTAATAATAAAGTATGAGTAAGTATGCAACCGCATCGTTGTTGCAGGATATATGTTGGCTGAGTTGCTCTTGCCTTATTTTATATATTAGTGAAAAGGTGTAGTTTAAACTGCTTTCAGTCTGGGTTTGTGCAGGTTTAAAAATTGTTCTTCAGAGATCCATTAGATCTTGTTCAATATTTCAAACTTCAATGTTTTCACTACTGACAATGCCATTAAATTTTTTTCTTGCAAACAGACAACGTTTGGGGTTAAATAAAATATCTGACGCTGGACAGGCATGTGAGTATTAGGACAATTCGCATCCTTGTTTCACTAAATGATCACTCGCTGTCGAGAAAATAAAAATTGAGATTTAAGGAAATCTTCACCTGGGATTACCATTTGATTTCACGCTCAGTTCTCAGAAACAATATTGGGATGAACATTGATTCAATTCATGGCAAAACGGCGAAGTAAGAAGCGAGTTAGTAATTTTGTTCTGTGTCTTTTTACCTTGTGTAGTGCAAACTACCCTCCCTTTTTAGGAGATTGCAGAACATTAGCTTTATAGGATAGAGAGACTCAAAAGATCATAGAGGAAACAAAAAATGGTAATGATGGAAGAGACTGAAAGGGATTGAAAGTTACGAATTTGAAAAGTAGGTTCAATTTTGCCAGGAAACACAAACTGTGATTTAGCTCCGTTTTTTTTTCTTTGCTCCAAGCAGCTGAAAAACTTACCAGGACTATAAGCCATCGATTTGCTGTTGAGAATCCCGAGCGACGAGCCCGCGGGAACGCTAAATGTCAGCAGGAAACTGCTAGACAGGTAACACTCGTGTCAGTTAGTAGTACTCCTTCGCTTTTCACATCGAATTTAACCCCTTTTAAACCAATCAAAAGTTGGAAAAGCTCAATTTTTTTCTGGTGAAAAGATCTTCGATGTGCAACCAAGTATCTTTTATTTGGCACGCACCGCGCTGTAGAGGATTTCTGTGAGACCAGAGGTTGGTAAAAGACAACTCCACAAACATGAAACACAAGTCTGAATTTGATTGTCCCGGTGGTGTTCGGATGCATGAATGTGTATATGCAACCAAAGCATTATTTTAAAAGAATTTCAGTCAGCTCGACATAATTACCTGATGATTTTTTTTTTAATAATTCTCAAGTAGACGTAACATACCATAACATACTCGCTTGCAGGCGAAAAATGCTGCCGACGAAATGTGCAAAGCCATCAAACAGAGGGACGGAGCAGCTGAGATGTTTGCTAACTTGGTACAGGAGCTGAAAAAGTGCAACCAAGACACAGCCGAGAAACTTGCTGATAACATGTTAGCCCGGCAAGACGCATCTGAGAGGTAAATTGATTAATATACTTATGTGTTTTATTGGGATACCTTATCAAGAGTTCAGACTTAATAACAAAGACTTACCCAACTTTTAGCTTCAAAACCAATATAGAAAGAATAAGAGACATTGTAAGTTTTGAGCTCGGTAAAGAAATGGAGAAAGATGCTTTTCTTCTAGACGAAAAACATCGACACTGCTGATCCTAGTTATATGTAGGACGCGGGTCATATGAACTTCGTAATAGACCTCGCTCACTGTAGAGTCTCAGTGGTAGATCATCGGAGCGCGGAATCTGAAGGTCTGAGGTTCGATTTCTCATGGGGACTCAGAATTTTTTCTTTATCCCACGCTCGTGACAAGACAAAAAGCATCTTTCAATCAGATGGTTTGAAAATTTGGAATTTCAATCTTCCTTTATCTACAGTCTTTTATAACATCAATTTTTAAGGTTTAACGTTTGGAAAATTTGTTTATTAGAAAATATTGCATTGATGCTCTCTCCTCTGTGGGAACCCGTGAGGCTTTTCAAGTTCTAAAGAAAAAGATCCAAGAGAAGAAAATCAATAAGGCAGAAGAACTCAAACAAGTGTTCTTGGGAATGTCATCTGCTCCACGACCCTCCGCTGACCACATCAGAGTTACCTGGGTAAGACTACAGCTCATAAGTATGACACAACCTTCACAGAACAAATTATGGCGATCGATTTACTGTTATAAATTGCGGCTTTATTTTGTCACGTCTTCAAGGACGAAGTTATGGTGTTTCAAAAATATTTTAATTCCCTGTCCATTGATAGTCTGTAGCGATTTTTTTTAACTCAAAGATCAGAATAAGAAGATCGTCTTTTTGGCTGTTTTAGGAACTGTGCGAGCACGCTGAAGTTAAAAAGGATATGTCAGCTCGTCGTCAGTGCATGCTCACATTCGGGGCCTTGCTACGTAAGATACGTCAAAGACCCAGTCTCCAACAGGACACCAAAACTAAGGCTGCTTGTGAGGAGTATACAAAGGTAATGCAATCTTGGCCTAGGTGTCGTGCTATAACATGTCCTTCCCCTGTCAATAGTGGACTTCAATATTAATGATTGCTGATCGAAAAATGGGCACTTTTAGAGAGAGATTATTTGATTTGCCACATGATGCTACATTTGCCACATGATACTAAGGAAATTTCAACTGTAATAAACCTCTAAGCAACCGACCCAAGCCATAACTTTCCTGCATTCATAATTTTGTCCATCTATACCAGCATATGATCTCCATGCAACAAAATTGTTAGCTTCAGCAACAACCATCTCAAAGATATCACAGTTGTGTTTAAAACCGGAGATAATTGCTGTTCTTTCAACCGTTACTTTATCTAAACAGAAGATACTAGATCGTCTTGCTGGTAAAACGACCGAACAAGAGAAAGTAATGTATATCAAAGCTATTGGAAACTCAGCGAGCCTTCAAGCACAACCAGCCCTGCAAAAGATTCTTAAGGACCGTGATGAGCCCCTCTACATCAGGGTGGAATGTGTTTGGGCTCATAGGCACATCATCCGTCAGGCCAGGCAAACTGTAAGTAATATGGGTCCTTAGGATTACACAATTTAGAAAAACAAAAAGTGTTGCCACGATACTTTACGCCGGCCATATTGGACTAGTTTTGCAACAAAAAGTGAGGTGGTAAAGCACGCTATTTTGACCATGATTGAGGACGTGAGTACAGCACCGAAGACGCCTAGAGGGAGTGATTTGCCATAGCAATTCGATATGAAGGGAAATGATGTCACCTCAGATGAAAAAATGTTTTTTTTTCTCAATTATCTATGTTCCTAATGTGAGTACATACACTTTCTTTTGGCAACACTGTAACAAAAACCCATTCTCTTGGCGTCTTTGGGAAGACGAAAAATCTTTGAGACAGCTATGTGCTAATGTATTTTTGCAGTCAAATGGACAACTTATAACGGCTGATTTTACTTTGAAACCCTTGGTTTTTATTCTAGGCTACTCCATCGCTGATTTCTACCTTTGCTGATGCGAGAGAAAGCCCTGAACTGCGCATGGCCGCTTTCATTTTGATGCTGAACTCAGGACCTAACTTTGCAACGCTGCAGGCTCTCGCCAATATCGTGAAAAGGGAGATCACTAATGCTGCCCCATGCCCTCGCAGCAACCAAGTAGCATCATTTGTTAGAGCTCATCTAGCAGCTTTGGCCTATCAGAACAATGTCTTGACAAAGCGAAGGTACTGAGTCGCTTTTTACATAAAAATATTTTGAAAAGCAACAAGCTAAAAGACGAAAACAATAGGGGTTGAGCACTTGAGCTCGTCTGGCAAGCACCTGATGAAACAGTCTATAACGAGATTTTTTTGAATGCGGTAACTTAGAACGAGAACATTATTCATAGCTTGTCTATCAAATTTCCATTTTTTAAGGAAAAAAGCAAAACTCGATCTGCGTCTTTGAAATTTTAGGTAAACTAAAACTAAACTTGGGTTGAAAATAATTAGGAACATTTCCTTCAAGGGCGACCGACAAAAGATACTTTAAACGTTGTTTGCCCTTAACAGAAAAAGTGTTGTGACAATTTGCAAATTCTGCTCAGGGCAAAGTATGAAGAATTGATAACAATATTTCTTTAGAGCAGTTCGAAGATTGCCCAAGATTGTTAATCAGTCCAGCCTTCCAAAATTTTAACGAAATGGATACGCAACTAGGAATTAAGCTTACTCATCCAGCCGTGATGAGAAATATTTAAAGATTCCGCCCTTCGCTTTTTTTTATTATAGCAGACGGTTAAAAAATTGACGTCAAATTGTTCTCTCGAAATATGCGCAGTCTGTAAGAACCGCTTATTATAATTTCAGGTGTATGCAGGCTCGCTTGGCTCTACGTCTCATGCCAAAGATGAGCTTTGGTCTTGGATACTCTAAAGGAATTCGATGGGCACAATACTCAGGTAAGGTAACAAGGGCAACGAAAACTGAACATGCGTTTGATTCAGACAAAGACCTAATCAGTTGACGGGTGGGATTTGGTACAGACCTGAGACCGCTGAATTTAAAAGTGCTATCTTTGAGTCATATAGTTCGTACTTCCTAAAAAATCTAAAATAAATTTTTCATTATTGTCGGTAATCTACGCTATTCACCTACATCCTTAATCATTCGCCTTTCGTTTTGTCTGTCGATGCTCCTCAGTGTCTGTCTACTCGGCGACTGAAAATGTTGCGATTACCATCTCCTCGAATAGCGATGTATCCGTCGATTTATCGTTTTGAGGTGTCCATAAAATGCGCGATGTATCAGGTTTCCATGTCGATAGGCTCTTTGATTTGAAATAATCCCGGTTCTCGTCCTTCATCTTTAAAAACAGAGAAATTCCAAGCAGGATTCGAGTTGGAGGCAAACAAAATGAATGTTCCTGACAGCATGCTGCCACGAAACCTCAACACACAGATCCGACTGCACGTGTTAGGATACCAAATTAGTGCGTTAGAGGTAACTCCTGTCATAATTATACGTCAATTACGCCGTATCGACCTCATTATTGTCCTATTAGCCCTTAGGTCATGACTGCACAATGTCTTGGTAACGGACTTCATCATGCAGCATCATAGTATCAAATGTATTGACGTTCTGGTAGCTCATCAACCTTCTCCGAATTGTTTCAATAACGAACTGCTAAAAAGCTGAACTGAAGAAACATATGCTAAGCCCTCTTTCTTTCGATAGAGAAACCCTTTGCACCACACTCCACTTCACAAAAGTTTGGTGCTCTGTAGCTGTCAGTGACATGGTTACACATCAGGGTCTCATCATGCACGTCAAAGCCTTAACTGAACACTCCTATGTATTCAGAATTAGCTTGGGAATGTCCCATTTTTTTTATTTGGTGCCGCAAAAAAACGGTAAATCATAACGAAAATTTACTTAACTTACAGGTTTAGTGTAGTTTATCGTCTAGAAAGATATGGAGTTTTCTAGACCATTAAAGAACTTGAAAAAAAATCCTAGATTACTTTTAAAACTAAATTGAAAATTTCAGCAAGTTATCAAAGTGAACACCTTCTGATTAATTTTTTATTTCTTCTTCGCGAAGTTTGGCGCTCGAATCGAAAACATGGACGGCGTTATTGAGCAGGTAATTTCCGAAGTTCGAAAACGTCACAAACGATCTCTGTGGGGAAGAATCAGCTCCTTGTTCGAAAATGAGAGCTCGGAAGATGATAATTCAGGGGAAGACAGTTCTGAATATGGATCAGGAGACATGATATCAGAAGACAACTCAACAATAATTCGTCCTGCTACTCGTCCTAGTTCACAGCCAACAAAAACTCCCAGTCACGACCAAAAGGTAACTAAACCTGACCATGTTTATCTCTCTCACTCCCAATAGAGAGTGTATAAATTATCATTGCAATTTCAAGACACAAAAACAGACTGTAAATGACAATTCACTATTCAAGTAAGTGATATTGCCTCGGTAGGTCAACATAATCTCCGCGCGATCCATCACGCTAGAATTGTGCTGGGAAAGTAAGCTTATAACCTTTCAGATCGTAGAAATGAAAGGGCTAAATGCCACACTATTTGAAGTAAAACAGATTTGGCTTTGTTCAATTAAGCCAGAAAAGGAAATTTTTGTTTTGAATATGAGGTAATGTACATTCAACACAAAATATGAAGCATGCGGCACCGAGTGTTTTTCCCGCTCTACAACTCTCTTAAGCCACTCACTCATTCATGAAAATTTCAAAGAAACAAAACGGCCCTTCTCTGTCAGCTAATTGAGGAAAGTAGTTTGGTTTTGCCACGGGTATAGATTTAGGTCTCTCACCTAGATTCCCTGACTCTGTTAACGTCTCGAAAACTGAAATTACATTACTTATTTCAGATGTGGCACTTACATCAGAGAAAAAAAAATTGAAAGAAGGCAAATCAAATTGAAATGAAACTTGCTAAATAGACAATTGATATCATTTATAGAATCGTCAACAAGTCTCAGTTTTCATGAAGTTGTTTGGAGACGAGGTGAAGTACATGGAAATCAGGCAAGAAGATATCAAACAGTTTTCACAAGATGTCGCAGACCTTTTGCTGGGAAAGAAAGATCGAATTGAATACGCTGACAAAAGTGAGTTAAAAATAAATAACAGTTATTATCATCATTATTCATTGGTCAAATTTTCTCACTTTTAATTAGCTGCGGCCAAAAAATTTGCACTATCATTATTTTCAGAAGACCATAACTTCAGAAATGTAGAGGCGTCAAATATCAATTAAAATTGCTTCCTTTGAGTTTTTTTTTCACCAAAATGACCTTAGTAGTCTCTTTAAGCTGAACACAGTTTTACAAGCGCGAAGATGTTTTGGTATAGTTCATCAAGTTTTCATTTGTTTTCATTTCACAGCAATCGTGGTCACATCGAAAGGAATTGAAATGAAGCAATCTCTTGAAAAAGCCTTCCTAGCCAACAGTGCGCGCCGTGTGGTGCCAACATTAGCAGGAATCTCACTTGACTTCCAACACCGAACTGCAGCGGTCGCCAAGGTTACCGTTGCCGCCAACATTAACGTTGAGCCATCCATCGGCCGTTTACCACAGCTCCAGGCATTTACTGCTACCACAGAGATAAAACCAATGTACTGAATACAATTTCGTTGTCATGTCACGGCTGTTTTATTTTGCGACCTCTTCTTTAATTTTTGGTCACAATTCTTTTTTGCAGCATTAACGCCCATGAACAAGCACAAGTCGGTATCCACACTCCTTTCCTGCGCATGGGAGTGCGAATGAAAGCTGCTGCGCATTCTGACACAGAACATAAGGCTAATGCTAATTATGCAGCCGGTCAAGGGTACTCAATGACTTACCACGTGCCTCAGGAACAACGTGACATCTTGAATATACAGTAAGTGTGGAGCCTTGAGATCACGGGAAAGACAGGACATAGCAGAAAGTGAACAGACAATTGTGGGGTAACAAGGAAGAACTTTTTAGCGCTCAATAGCCCCCTATACCTTTCCATGAATTAAGTTCTGTCGCTTAAAATCAATTAAATATTTATTTTGAATTCTCCATTTTTTGTTGTAACCGCAATGCATGATCAATGCAAAGTTGTGAAGGTAATATTTTCAGTATAAAATGATAAGAATGCACATTTTCAATATTTTCTTGATGGACAATGAAGTCGATGGAACGCCGTGCTTTGTGGTTAAAAGTATCAGAATAAGTTGGAGTGTATAATACACAAAATACTTAAAGAATAACATTGCACCACATCGGACTCGTTTCGAAACAAATTTTATCCCCTTTCACAAATATCGCTACACCTTCAATCAAAAATTTTTTGAAAATGAAGCAATTTATCGGCTGAGATATATTTGTTTTGATGCAAAACCACGTTCTTCCGATTAGCAAGGACAATTATATGGTAACCACTACGACTGATTTAATTTTCAGGTCAGATGCATATGGATTTGTGGCGAAAAAACATCCAGAGAGCTGTCGGGAAGAGGAGAAGCAATTTCGTTTTGATTTTAAGACGCCACATCTTAAACAGGTAAAAAATAGTTGCAGCTCGATTGTTGAGGGCTTACGGAGTCAGGATGGAAAATTCAACACAATGTCAAGTATGCCAATGCGAACTTCAAGCGCGGGAAACCACGCGGGCCGCTAGTTTTAGTCTTTTCCTGATTGGCTGAGAGTGCAAGATCTCTGGACCAATACCAGTGCACAAGGAAGCAAACCCAATGCAATTCGAGATTACTTTAAATACAACAAAAGGATTATTTTGCTGGAGATGTTTTCACTGTTTGGCGTGGAGTTAGCCAGTAAAAGCTTTCTTTCTCTGATGTTTAGATACACTGAGAGGGAAGGTCTATATCTAGATTGGGTAGTCCATTCTATTCCATTGTTTAATTAGCACACGGCTTCTCATAGATTGAATAGAGAATAAAGGGAAGTTATCAATCTATATTTGACTACCGGGAAAACGAAGATGATTTGTGATCAAACTCAAGGGTTGTCAGAATGTACAGTTAATGTGAGTGAAAATATATGAAATTCGTATCATGGGCGCAGGAAAAAGAAGTAATGCATTCAATTTCTTTACGTTTCTCTCTTTCAGGTTCAGAAGACTTGCAAAGGACAAGATTTGTTTGGAGTTCAGATTTGCGCTGAAGGGCGAGTCCCAGATCTTCCCTCTTTGAGGCTTCAACAAGTTCCAGTCCTCCCAACAGCTGCGCTGACTCAGCTTCGCGTTTCCATGGCACCAGCCGTAGACAAACCAACCGCTGTACAGTTCACGGGTCTGGTCACCCCAAAAAGTGAAAAAGGTAATTTACCGAAAAAAAATGACAGTAGTCTGAATTTTTCGTCAGGAATTCATACAGGAAATCATAACGCATTGATTCTGTGATAATCTTATTGCTGGCTTTTTTATCTCCTAATGTCACGGTCCAGGAGGATGTCCTGGTCTCAAATTTAGTGTGCAGGATCTGAAGCTAGAGCTTCTAGATCAAACCCAAGCCAGCATCACTCTATTGTATTTTTGAGTGGGACATTTTGGTCTCGCAAAGGTTCTCTCCATCTACGAGCGTAATGGTTATAAGTAAATTTCCAAGTAAAGCTTAAGTACACCACAATGGGGGTTAGCCTGCGGTGGACAACCATCTCCTTCTAGGTGGATGACTAATTTTCCAATGCAAATGAACTTTGGCGTCAAAGAGAAGGTCGCTTTTTGTTGAGGTCGGCCTACTAATCATCCGTGAAATTATGTACTCAGAAAGGATGAGCAATGTAATGATAATCAATTTAATTTACTTTAAAGTCCCTACAGCATGGCGAGTTGAAGGTTTCATTGATGCTTCCTCGAAAACCGCCCGTCGTCGAATCCCTTACAGGATGACCCTCGACAAAGCAACATACCAGATGATGATCCATGTAGGAAATATCCAGGCCAAAGGATATGAAGATGGAATGGCAAAAATTACCGTAGGTCGCAGGGAAATGAAACTAGAATTTGGAAGACAAAAACTTCGATATCAGGTTTCCACATCTTGGCAGGTTCAAGATCAAGGAAAAACCGCGCGCCTGATGCTGCAGTGGACAGAAGTAAGCACGAATTCTTTAGTTCCCGGAGAAGATTAACACTTAGCTCATTTTTTTAATTGCTTCTCAAGATTTATTAACTGAGTATTCTTTCCATGACTTTTAGGTTCCACAGCAGTGGAAGACCTTCTTCTACAACTGGGAGCCACAGTTATGGTATTTCCTTCAACAGTTTGCTTGGGTCAGGCGTCCAGAACAATCCAAAAACCAAGTAGAAGTTGAATTTTTTCTTACTTCGCCCATGACTGCTTCGCTGAGGATGAGAACTCCAGACGCTACTGCTGAGAGAACTGGCCTTAGCCTACCAGTGAGAGTGGATCGTTTCCCATCCTCTTTACAAGAAATCAAGAACTACTTCTATGGTGAGATCATCATTTAAGATTGAGGGTTTTCGTGTTTTAATAGTTTTATTAGAGAGAGAATATTGCATTATCTGCCTTGCGTGGTTTTGAAAGGAATTACGGGAACTTAAAATTTATCTTATTTTAAATCTTTGTGAATCAGATTTTTAAACAGAGGTTTAGACGACTATTAGTCTCAGCAAAATATGTATACCTTGGTGAAAACAAAGCCAGCAATTGACATCGAGACCATTTATCGTTGCTTTGGGCACGGGAAAGGATGGGTGTGTAGCTTTCTGTTGAGATAAGGTTGAGCTTCCCTGAAGACATTTTGAAGTTTTTTTCTTTAATGAAAGTTGTGATGAATAAAAAACAGACAAATAAGTTGCACGATAACCATGGACAACCATTACCACAATGACAACGGTAAATGTTATTACATTCCATTCGAACTTTATCTCCTAGTCTTGGCTGAAAACCTACAAGTCACGAGTCATTATTGTTCATCTCGACGTTTTATATTTTATCTTTTAGCCAAGTGTGAGGTCCAAAAAGACAGCATTAGAGTGTTTGACCAACTTCAGTACAAGTACAACATCAAGGGAGGTTGTCCTTATACTCTTGCTAAGGAACATAGGAAAGACAAGCAACCTAGAATTCAGGTAAGATTGGGTTTGTAGAAAAACAAAGGAAGAGAAAAAACACCTCAGGCCTATTTGATAATATTATCCGGTGTCTAGACCAATTAATAATAAATAAAATACCCTCGGATGCTCCGGCATCATGCCATCTTGGTGTTCTAAGCTTTTGGGTATTGTATGAAGTGGGCTAAGCGTGTAAGGAAAGGCTCAAGTTTTCAGATATACTTTAGCTAACTGAAGATATTTTAGTATTTACGATTTTCAACTCTCACATTTTATGTCAACATATTTTACCATTTCACGTCGTAACTTCGCATTTGTGGAATTCACAGTATATTCCCTACCCTGACAAGATTCAATGTTTCCCTTCCGTGGGTAACCAATATATCCCTTTTATTTGCCTCATGGGAGTAGAGGGGCTAGGTGGATAGCCTGGCTTACGTTCGACTCAAACTGTTCGTATCAAAATTTATTCCAAAATTAATCGATGACTCTACTCTTCTGGCCCATCAGGTCTCCGTGAAAATTGACAAACAAGGTCAAAAGACCCTGATAGCAATTATCCGCCAGTCATCTCAACAACAAGACCAGGAATCAGTTGTAGTTAAACCAGACGGCACCACTATGATTGACGGCCAGAAACTCGATTGTTCTCAGAAGGCATGTAAATCAAAACTGGGTGGGGCTTCTGTCCGTAAGACACAGAGGGCTGATGGGAAGACTCAGGTTGAGCTGTTGACAAAGGTAGGAGATATTTCTTACCAAATAATGCAGGTGATTTGAGCCGACGTTTCATACTTTCAGAAATAACAGTAGTGATCTTGCTTTTGTCTCTATTTTAAAAATTGGGCGATTTTTTCGCTCTTTTTTTGCCTTTAAGATAAGTTTTGGTACAAATATTCATAATAGCATGTAACGATTATCAATTAGTGATATATATCACTATGATATTAACAGGGATTTTATTTTATATTCACAAGGTGCTTATTCTTCTAAACGAGTAGGGGAACTACTGTTCTTGAATTTGATTTAATCTACAGAAATATGATATCGGGTAAACTTTAACAATGTTCCCACTGCTTCTGCCGTTTCAGAAGAAGATTATTTTATAAGTGAGCGCGCTGAAGCGGATAGTCTTGGAAAGAAAATTGAGCACAGTTTCCCTTAGCTTGAACAAATTTTAAGCAAACGCCGAACGAAACCACACAACAAATTTTGTTCGACCTTCTTCGTAATTAAAACACTTTTCCTATGTGAGTTACATAATACTATGCTGATTGTATCTCTGTGGTTTTGCAACTTCTCTTAGTTGGGTCTACACGCTACCATGGATCAAGATCAGCAGATCCGCCTGTACGCCTCGCCTTTTCTGCGCAGCCGTGTTCGTGGTTTGTGCGGTGACGCTGATGGTGAACAATGGAATGAGTACAGAGACCCTGAGGACAAAGTGCAGCAGCTTGACCAGTTCATCAAGTCCTGGCAAGAAAAGTGCTGAAGGTGATGATAGCTCATTGTTTTTTTTGTTTTTTTGTTTTTTTCATTAAGCCGATTTGATAAATGGAAACGTAATTTAGAAATAGTACATCTGATAGCTCAGTAACGATTCCTCCAAAGCCCAGTCGCGATCGCAAAATCGGACGGGGTGTGGTTGTCAAAGGATGACGTAAATTTCTCTTCGTTGATGGCTTGTCGCAAATGTTCAACATCTCTATTTAGGCATTTGTTTCTTTTCCACGATGGAAACTCAGAATCTGGGGAAACACTCACATTCTTCCTGCCTTGGTGTTTCTTTCTGTACTTTAGTTTTGTTCAAAAGTTCTTGGAATAATACACCCACTATTGATTTTAAGAGTAACACTGGCTCAGTATGCAAAAATAAACTCTATTTCCGAGGATAAGAACCCATTTGCTCTTTATTTCAATAATCCGTAAGCATGGATGATACATCGCAGCCTGAAAGCTAATTAAATATGTATAACCCACTCTACAATCCTGAAATTATAGGTGTATGTTGTGACGGTAAAATAAGGCAACATGCATGTATTGATTTGATAGAATCACGACAATAAAACACAAAATCTAGCAGATTTGCCCACCTCACTCCCCCCTTCTCTTAGTCAGGTAGTTCCAGCTTCCGAGGCGTTCAGGCCTTTACGACAATACATCAAGAATCTAACTTTGATTTATCTGATTTCCTCGCAGAGACACTGAAGAACCAAAACCTAAAGAACCAAAACCTAAAGACTCAGACCAACCTGAACGGAAACGGCTTCGCTTTTTTAATCATTTAATTTCTTCAATTTTTTTTTCGCTTAGTTGTAGTTTTAGATTTTAAATTTGTTTCATCAGGACTACAAACAGAACGTTAGGAAAAAAGGTTCTTTCTTTTTCATTAACTTCGTTTTTGGGATTCTATGTTTCGGTGCTGGGTTATTTTAAATAAATTTAAAGCATTCATTCCGGTGTTGTTTTGATCTTTCTTCTCTTTATGTTCTTATTGAAGACTATGCACCTTTGATGTTTGGTGACCACACCTGGCAGAACCATGCTATAAACCATCTCCAATAGAGTGAAACGTTTGATCTGAGCGTGTCACGAAGGCAAATAGATAACACTGGAAAAATACTTAATGTCCTCGAATGATTAAGAACCCTATAACGAAATCCCAAGGCCTTTACCTTGGCTGGGTGAAACCATGGCCTAAGTCAGATTACATTTACACAAGAGGCCCAGTAATAGGCAATTCCTTGATGTTCACACTAATTTAAGAATAAATTCTCTTCAGAAACACATCGCCCCCACCCCCTTACCCCACAGCAACAACTATACACTGGAGCTCAGTTCCCACTCTCGTTCCTATTTCCTTCAGGTGTGCCCCATTCCCCCTCAACTCTAAGCTCCCTCCTCTCCGCCTCCTCAAAAAATAACAAACAAACAAACAAACAAACATGCAAACCAACCCAAAACGAAGTAAGTCCAAATTGAGAACTCGTAAAAAAAACCCGTAAAAAAATCGTAAAAACATAAAATAACAAACAACTTAACAACAACAAAATAGGTCCTTTCTTTTAAATTTAATAGAAGCTCCCCAAAGAAGTTCACTTACATCTCCGGTTATCTAGTAAGAGGTTAATAACATAAACTTGTCTCCCTTTGGATTCCACTTCCGGCCGAAAAAAAGCATTGACCTCTGTTTACTGAGACTGTGAACTAAAGGATAATAACACCCTGAACTAATCGGATAATACCCAACCTTTGTCAAATATGAAATGAGACAGTAAATACGAGAATTCTACGGTTTCGTCGTTATTGAAACCCAACAAAAATATGGATGGACTTTTTACAGGCTCGTCACGTTAATTCGATATTGAACTCCAAAAGAAAAAAAAAATGCTTTTTCCGGCTTTAAAATAATTCTAAAAGGCGCAAACTCAAATCTTTTATCGAAGAATAGTGGCTAGCACTGAGATAATTTTTCACTTAACGACTCAAATCATCTTGGATTGTCGGCTAAATTCTGTATATCTTTTAAAACATACAATACAACTTCTTATCATCCAACTGCACAAAGAATAGTACAATTAACGCGCAAATAAGGTACAAATATCGTGCGATATTGTACGGTTATTTGGACAGTTGGTTATTTTGTAATGTAAAGCCTGTTTAACCAGTCGGCTGCGCGCGCTACGCTTCTCCATCCGCTTTGCTTTTCCCGCCTATGAGAAATGAGCAGAAAGACTCAGCAGAAAAAAAAAAGCAGTTGCATAATCAATAACTTAATAGACGTTTGGGTGCGTAGTATTGCTAATCATTTTTACTCTTTGTTTGCATTTTGACTCGTCCTACAGGCTCGTCGAAATACGGCACAACTGGAAAAAAAATAATCAGCCGTATCACTCACCAAAACGTCTACTGAGATATATTTATCCGCAGATAAGAAATCATTAACAACCAATAACATGTTGTAGTCATGCAGTAAATGACAGAAAGGGGGAGAGTCTCAGCACTCGAATCGAGGCTGTTTAGAAGCAACGTGTCATGAACAACATCACCTCGTTTTGTTCGCTTTGTGTGTGATACAGAAAAATTTTTACAAAAGGCCTAAGTGTTGCGCACTCTGTTTTCGTTCTGCTTAAACACACTTGTGAAACCCAAACAGGCGAAAAAAATTGTCCTTAATTGCATCCTGGGTTTCAGTTTGGACGTGATCAAGCTATTAATATTACTGGCCTAAGATTCCCTCGTTGTTCTACTTAGCAGGATCATCCCTCAGGATGCTAAAAGGGTTTCCGAGAGGAAAGAAAAATGAAATTACCCTCGAGTTTTCAGTTTCATGTATAGCTCTTAAAAGCCCCTTCCTAATTGCGTCATTTTTTTGAAGAACCTTTTCCCTGCTCTTTCTTTGAAATAATCTAAATAAAGCGAATTTCTCTTGGATTGTTACGAAGAGCCAACATTCAAGTACTTTTCTATTCATTTTCTCAGCCTTCCGCCTGTTCATTAAAACAGACAATACACTTGTACTGGAGTGAAAATCAAAGAACAATAGCAAGCTGTTTCGTTGTAGTCATGTCCCATAAAACACAGTTAAGTGAGGGACAAGGAAGGATTTGCTCTGCTCAACACGCGGTCCGAATCAATATGCCAAACGCTACATCACCTTTTAGTGGTTTTGAATTTTTTTCAAAAAATCACACAAATATCACTTCTGGCGTTTATTCTGTGTTAGCAATAAGCGCTGCTTTGAATATCTTTACTTTTCCTCTCGCAATTTTACTGAATATGAATATTTATGTCTGGTAATAGTTGCCGTAAAAACAAAGCGACGTCTGCGTACAAAATCCAACATCTCGCTGGCTTGCTTGGCAACAACAGATTTTACTGTAGGACTGATTGTTCAACCGTTGGTCATAACCAATTTCAGCTTATTCTTCATAGGTGGCATCCCTCAAACCGTGACCTGTACTTTTGTTTGGGTATCCAGCGCTGTTGGCCAAACATGCACTGCAGCTTCGCTTCTCCACTTGTTGTTAATGAGCGGGGAACGTTATCTAGCGATCAAACACCCCTTCGCCTACGAAAATGGCCATGTAACTGAAGCCCGTATTATTACTGCATCCGGTATGGCCTGGATATGCGCAGCGATTGTCTATGGCATCAAAATCAGCTTCCTTCCAGGAATAATAGTTGTTTTTATCTCAGCCGTAATATCCACTGTAGTTTATTGTCATGTTGTCATATACAAAGAAGTTCGTTGCAACACACAGCAAATCATCGCTAACCAAGTTTCTTTCGCAGTGAAGGAAAAGTTACTCAAGAATAAGAGAGCTTTTAACACAACTGTCGTGATAGTTTTGACACTTTTCCTTTGTTACATTCCGACTTGGATTTGGCTAATTCTTTTCATTTCCTTCAATGGAGAAAACTCCTCTGACGTAAGACAAGTCGCTTTCTTCCCTATTATTTTTCTACTAGCGCTAAATTCGTCGATAAACCCACTCATCTACACTGCAAGAATCAGACACTTTCGCGTAGCTTTCTTTCAGATGTTAACAAGAGAAACCCTTGCTCAAGCTGAGAAACTTGAAAAAAATATGTTTGGAGCAAATCGTGTGGGAGTTGCATGAACTGATACACAAGAGGAGTGAGAAAATGAGAGCAATTAAGAAAATCAATGGAAGTTTATTAATCTCTCGATGGAAACGAAAGAAACAAAAAACTGTATAAAATCTTATACTGAAAAGCCTTTGCCAGAGGTCTCTATCCAGGGGCGTAGTCAGGACATTTCAAAGGAGGGGGGAGGGTCACACTGAGTCAAATAGAGGGTACTCACCAGATTGTCATGTCGATCTTCATGCCGTGCTTAAAAAAGGTTTTCAAAGGGGCGGGGTTTGGTCATGGGCACCTCAGGACCCTCTTCCCCCAATCTACGTCCTTGCTTTCCACATGTGGGTTTATTCGTGTGAAAAATTAGGACTTCGGAGAGGTTGACTTATCATCGTCAGAATTTTTAAGAAAAATGCGAATAGACGTTTTTGCTCGACAAATCAATTATTTATTAAATATTTCTCAGCTTTCTCCAGAATGAAAATCATTGCCCACTGCTTTTGTTTCTAGGAGCAAAAGCGAACATCAAGACAACTTCCCACTTAATTATCTACGTAGATCATCTTAGATTGTCGAATATGCATTTAAAGATACAACTCAACGTTTTCGTCAAAGAAAAGATATTCATAGGTATCGTTAGTCAAGTATGGTGAGTAATGTTACTTTTGTAAATATTGAAAAATGAAAATTATTCATTAAACAGAAGATCTTCCTCCAAAAAATAACCACCGTAACGAATTAAACAACTTCTCATGAAGCTACTTCTCGAGGGAAGTCAGTGGCTTGAAATCCTTTCGTTTCTAAGGTGACTACAATCAAACAATCACCCCAAGAAGCGAGCAGATTACAAGTGTATTGACGGTAAATATTGCAAGGGTGTCTCCCTAAAATTCATACTGTATACTTGTTTGGAAATCACACCTTTTAGTAGATATGATGTGATGCAGGAAACCCTCGGTAAACACGTCATGTATGTCAAAGGTAAGTGCACGTTATTTGCACCCATTAAGAAATAAGATAGTGACAATTTTAATAATTGCAATTCCAAAGATGGTTAAACAACACCAACGAAAATACAAAACAAAACAAGAAAATAATCGGACTTACTAACCAGAGGAGTCTTTGAAAGAGCGGTCTGATCAGTTTGGCTTGAGACACAGATTTTACCTTTTTCTTGTGTGTTGCAAGACTATAATTTCGTGTACTTATACCAAAACCACAGTCTGCCTGATCGGATCTCTTTAACTTCTCGAGTTTTACAGAAGTGAAAGTTCACTCGAGCGAACGGTAGTAATGGCGATTTATAAGGCCTTAATTTGACATAACTTTGAAACACAATTTTGAAAAAAAACCTATGAAACTCAGTTCCAAAAAAACCACTGAGGAGTATTTCATGTTTATCTTATCTATTGAGCTTACTCAGGAGACACTGAGTTTCAAACAAGTTATTGGGAAGGCTTAAAAAATCCAATTTTGGTTCGCCATGGTCAAGTCAGCGAAAACCGACCAACTTCAAACTGAGTTTTTGAAAAAGTCAGACGCTCCAATCTAGTCAAACTGACATAGTTAAGACGAGGGTGTCGCCAAGAGTTTAACAATTTAAAAACATTTTGCTGTCCACCTTCATCAAAAATTTTTAACTCTATGAACTTGCCTAAAAAATTCGACATCTCTAAGTTTGACTGCTGTTTTGAGAGACTCTACGCGCACTTCTGATTACGACTCTAACTCCAACTCCGTCGTAAGTAATAAACCGGCCTTTAGAGGGACAAGTTCAGGTTTACACTTATCTCCTGCTTAAATATAACTAGGTGTTAACGAAACTGATAAAAGCGTCTGTCTGATTGCTGATCTGCAACATGACTTTTGTCATCCATGCAGGGATTTTATCCAACCAAACTTGCTTCTTTAGGTGTTAACAATTTGTTTGGGGCCTTTTAAGGCAGGAATGGATTTGATAGACGAGCACGTTGAACTGAATATTTTGTGCCACCGATTGAGGATAAGTATAAAATCAGGCGGCATTTTTTGACAATAGCTATTATTTGTATCGTCTCGCAGATAGCCCTATATTATTGTTATTAGTATTATTATTATTATTATTATTATTATTATCACGAATCCGTTTTTCCATTGACCTACTTTTCATGCCTTTAGAGTAGATTTGATGGTTCATTTTAAGGTGATTGTTTTGCGTCAGGACCGTCTTCTTTAGCCAATATTAGCAAAGGCAAAGGCCAAAGAAACTGTGGTTCAAAAAGACTAAGGCGTCGTTTTTGGCCGCATTTTCTTTGGCATGAAGCACCCACTCAAGACACCGGGGCAGCTTGCAATGTTGCTAAAGAGTTGGATAGAAAAATTCTGTGTCCGATGGAGAGGAAGGCATTGTCAATGCAGTGGTAATTGGTTTGATTCCAAGCGCTCAGAGTTTTTTTCTTTTTTTTGTCTCATGAAGGACTAAGATACATCATTGTACTTTTTTATCAGGATAAAATACCTTCCATACGAGATCGCAGCGTAGAAACGAAGGCTCAGCCAAGATTTTGGAGTAATGCAGATTCTGGAACTCCTTTGAAAATTAGGCTCGATGAAGCGTCACGTGTCGAGCTCACGGACGGAAGCGTGTGGAAAACTGGAACCCTCCAGAGCAAATCCTAACATCGAAGAGTTAGCCCAACACACAACCTGGAACTTTGGAAATGCAGAGACACTTGAGGCACTGGAGTATCGTGCCATTTCGTTTCCAATTCCATGCTTATTCACACAACTTCAGTGGCTAATGGTGAGAACTTTGTTGACGAATTTGATTTCTTACATTCCAAGAACGAAGGCCGGAGTATTAGAAAATGCAATGTGTTGAGTTCCTTAAGCTCCGTAAAGCGTAAAACCAGCTTAGGGAACTGAAAAGGGTCCGCTGATCTTCTTTAGTCAGGGTCTTGGTCAAACAATCATTTCTCCACTTACTTCCTAAATTGAATCTTTTTTTGAAAATAGCTTGCTCTTAAAATGCATTTTTAAGACAAATAACTTTCTCCTTCACTTTCTTCATGCGCATGTGGTTTGAGGCTCGTCATTTCAGCTAGCATTGGTGTTATCTTCTTTTCATTCTGGTACCCGTAAATTGAAAAAACCAGTCCCACAGCAAAAAAAAATGTCGTAGCCAAACAAGCGAGCGAGACGTTTGATTTGGAGCGCAGTTGTCGCTTTTGTTTTTACGGCGACTATCATGCACCAGAATGTTCAGCAAAATTGCAAGAGGACAAGTAATGATATTGAGAATGTTGATAACGGTGAACGCACAATAAACTCTGGTGAATATGTTTCTGGACTGAGCAGAAAGACGTTTGTAAACATACCTAGGGCACTGAAATGTTTTCTATGTCGATTTTAACGATTTGACGTTACTTTCATTCTTGCGCGTCGTTTGATGTGCTTTTTTTACATCACTGCAATTTAACTGCTTCCTCAAAGAGCTTGTATTGATTCACTTACTGCATAAAGTCGGCGATCTGAGAAGTATTGGGATGTTGGCCTCTAAACTTCTTTTAAATCAGATATCAATACTTTCTTCGAATGACATGGAAGAGGCTGCGGAAGTTTTGCGATAAGTGTATAAGAAAAAGGGATTTCAAGATCTCCGCCAGAAGGGATATTAGTGGGATTCATAGGAATAAATTCGCAACCACAAGAAAAGGTGATGAAGGATTCTCCCCTTGCCCCGAATTTAATCGAAATTTGTTGCATGACTAAAACGAAGCCAGTAGCTTTTTTTATTTAGTAATAACACCATCTTATATTTAATGCATAATTTTTATTTTTCAATATTTACAAAAATAACATTACTTACCATACTTGACATTACTTACGATACTGACCTATCAATTTTTTTCTTTGACGAAAACGTTGAATTGTATGTATAAATGCATATTCGGAATTTAGTATACCATCTAAGATGATCTACGTAGATAACTAAGTGGGAAGTTGTCTTAATGCTGGCTTAATGCTGAGAAATACTTCAATCAAAATTTCTAACAATTGATAAATTTGGTGAGCAAAAAAGTCTATTCGCATTTTTCTTAAAAATTCTGACGAAGTTAACTTAACCTTTCCGAATTCTTAATTTTTCTAACGAGTAAAACCACAGGTGACCAGCCTCAATTGGGTAGCAAAGACGTTGCGACGGAGAGAAGGGTCTTGCGCTGCCCGTAACTTCCCCCCCCCCCCCCGCCACCCTCACCACCCCCTTTGCAAACCTTTTTTAAGTACGGCATAGAGGTCGACATGACAATCTGGTGAGTACCCTCTATTTGACACAGTGTGACCCTCCCCCCTCCTTTGAATTGTCCTGGCCACGCCCCTGGAATAGAGACCTCTGGTAAAGGCTTTTCAGTAGTAAATTTATTCACTTTTTTTTTCTCTCGTTTCCATGGAAAGATTAATGAACTTCCATTCATTCTCTTAATTGCTCTCACTTCCTCACTCCTCTCTTTTGTCCGGTTGTGTATCAGTTCATGCAACTCCCACACGATCAGCTCCAAACATCTTCTTTTCAAGTTCCTCAGCTCGAGCAAGAGTTTTTCTTGTTAACATCTGAAAGAAAGCTCCGCGAAAGTGTCTGATTCTTGCAGTGTAGATGAGTGGGTTTATCGACGAATTTAACAATACCAGAAATGTAATAGGGAAGGAAGCGATATTTCCTACGTCAGAGGAGTTTTCTCCATCCAAGGAAATTAAAACAATCAGCCAAACGCAAGTCGGAATATAACAAAGGAAAAGTGTCAAAACTATCACGACAGTTGTGTTGAAGGCTTTCTTATTCTTGAGTAACTTTTCCTTCACTGCTAAAGAAACTTGGTTAGCGATGATTTGCTGTGTGTTGCGACGAACTTCTTTGTATATGACAACATGACAATAAACTACAGCGGAGATAACGGCTGAGATAAAAACAACACTTACTTCTCGAAAGATGCTGGCTCTGATGCCGCAGACAATCGCTGCGCACATCCACGCCAAACCAGATGCCATGATAATACGAGCTTCAGTTACAAGGCCATTTTCGTAGGCGAAGGGGTGTTTGATCGCTAGATAACGTTCCCCGCTCATTAACAACAAGTGGAGAAGCGAAGCTGCAGTGCATGTTTGGCTAACAAGGCTGAATACCCAAACAAAAGTAGAGGTCATGGTTTGAGGGCTGCTACCTGTGAAGAACAAGCTGAAATTGGTTATGACCAACGGTTGAACAATCAGTCCTACAGCAAAATCTGTTGTGGCCAGGCAAGCCAGCGAGATGTTGGATTTAGTGCGAAGACATCGCTTTGTTTTCACAGCAACTATTACCAGACTATTCAGTACAATTGCGAGAGGACAAGTGAAGATATTCAAAGCAGCGCTGATTGCTAACACGGAATAAACGCCAGAAGTGATATTTGCGCGTTTTTTCGAAATAAACTCGAAACCATTAAAATGTGATGTAGTGTTTTGCATGTTGATTCTTTATGGCCGCGTGTGGAGTGGAGCAAATCCTTTCTTGTCTCTCACTTAACTGTGTTTTATGGTGCATGACTACAGCGAAACAACTTGCAATTGTTCTTTGATTTTGGCACCAGTATATTTATATAATGTAAAGGCAGAAGGCTGAGAAGTTGAATGGAAATGTACTTGAATGTTGGCTTTTGCTCTTCGTAACAATCCAAGGGCAATTTGCATTATTAAGATTATTTCAAAGTGGAGGGGAAATGCTTCCCAAAAAATTGACGCAATTAGGAAGGGGCTTTTAAGAGCTACACATGAAACTGAAAATTCGATAGTAATTTCATTTTTCTTTCCTGTCGGAAACTCTTTCATGATAAATTAATCTTTCAACGCGTATACTTGCAATCGAGAATTGCTCGATTGCTATAATACGTTGATAATAGTTCAGGTCACGGTTTGAATCCTGCCACCGATGTGCATCAAGCTGAAATTGGTCATGGTCAAAGGTTGAACAATCAGTCCTACAATTAAATCTGTTGTGGCCAAGCAAGCCAACGAGTTGTTAGATTTTGTGCAGACTCGTCGCTTTGTTATCAAAATAATGAGGAGAATGGCAAAAGGAAAAGATAAAATGTTCAAAGCAGCGCTCACTGCGAACGCAGAATAAAATTTAGAAGATTTATTTGTGAGAGAGGTGATATAGCGTCTGTCATGTTGGTTCTTTAAGGCATCTGTTTGAATGTATATGCGGAAAACTGGAAAAGAAACAATCCCAGAAGATCTGAGTAGATGAGAGGAAAAGTATTCCGGATGTTGGCCTCCATTCTTGGCAACGCTCTAAAAGTGGTAAGTGCTTTCTTTAAACAATTTTAATGATAATGCAAGACAAAAAGCTTGCCAATGGAATGATGTATTCAAAGATGCCCTTTTCAACGTGTATTGTTGTCAATCGAGAAATACAGGGAATGCAACAAAAGTCACCCATAAGAGTGAATTGATTAAGAAAGGATTACTAACAAAACCGTTGTCGGTGTAAGCAGAGAGGTTAAAAGATCTAATCGAGCAAAAATAGAAGTAAGGCTACATGAACCTTATGGACGGAGGAAAGATCCTGCTAAGGAGAACAACTAAGAAATCTTAGGGCAACACAAGTAATAGCTTGACTGACTCCAAACTGAAACTCAGGATGCAATTAAGGATAACTTTTTTCACCTGTTTGGGTTTCACAAGTATGCTTAAGAAGCACATAATAGAGTCAGCAGCTCTCAGGCCTTTTGTTACAATTTGTCTGTATCGCATACAAAGCGAACAAAAAGGGTGATTTAGTTTATGGCATGTTGCTTCTTTACAGCCTTGATTCGAGCGCTGAGACTCTTTCCCTTTCTGTCATTTACTGCATAACCACAGTAACCATTACAAAATAATTACAAAACTAACATTACCTACAGTACTAATGGTTATTATTGATTTCTTCTCTGTGAATAAGAAGTTGTATGTTTTAATGCGTATGCAGAACTTAGCCGACAATCCAAGATGATCTAAGTAGATAACTGAAAAATTGTCTTAATGTTGGGATTAAATCTTCGTAAAAAGAGACTTTTGCACCTTTTAAAGTGATTTTGATATCATTTTTCTTTCGGAGTTCCAACATCGAATTAATGTGACAAGCCTGTAAAAGGTCTATCCATATTTTTGTTGGATTGCAATAACGGCAAAACCATATAATTCTCGTTTTTAGTGTCTCATCTCATATATGACAAAGGTTGGATATTACTCGATCAGCCAGGTGTTAACCTTTAACTCATGGTCTCGGTAAACAGAGGTCAATGTTTTTCTTTTCGGCCGGAAGTGGAATCCGAAGGTAGATAAGTTTATGATATTAACCTCCTACTAAATAACCGAAGATGTGCGAGAACTTCCTTCGGGGCTTCTGTGAAATTTAAGATAAAAGACGTATTTTTTCTTGTTAAGTTGTTTGGTTTTTTTTTTAATGACTTGTTCACGGTTTTGCTTTGATGAGTTCTCAATTTGGTCTTGGCTTCTTTTTTGTTGGTTTGCATGTTTTTGTGTTGGTTTGCATGTTTGTTTGTTCGTTTGTTTTTGAGGGGAGGAGAGAATTGAGAGTTGAGGTGGAATGGGGCACGCCTGAAGAAACAGGAACGAGATTGGGAACTGAGCTCCAGTGTATCGTTGTAGCTGTGGGGTTAGAGGATGGGGGTGATGTCCTTCTGAAGAGAATTAATTCTTAAATCAGCGTGATCGTGAACATCAACGAATTGCTTATTATTGGGCCACTTGTGTAAACGTAGTCTGACTCATTGTGAGGACGTGAATGCTCGTCACGGAAGTTATTTTCGTTGGGGAGTTATCTTTCTCATAAAACCAACTACCGTAACGAACTGAAGAACTTCTCATAAAGCTGCCTCTTGAGGGACGTCAGTCGGCGGCCATGGCTTGAAATCCATATTTTTCTTAGGGTGATTGCAATCAAACAATCACCCCAAGAAGCGAGTAGACTACAAGTGTATTGACGGTAAATATTACAAGTGTGTCTCCTTAAAATTCACACTATATGCCTGTTTGGAAATCACACGTTTAAGAAGATATGTTGTGATGCAGGAAACACTTTGTAAGCATATCGAATATGTTAAAGGTGAATGCACGTTATTTGCACCTATCAGGAAAGATACCTATAATAAAACCACAGTCTGCCTTATCGGATCTCTTTAATTTCTCGATTTTTTACGGAAATTAAAGTCAGTCATGGCGTTTTTTAAGACATTAATTTGACGTAACTTTGAAGGACAATTAAAAAAAATCTATGAAACTCATTTCAAAAAGGTACCACTGAAGAGTATTTCATGCTTATCTTATCCATTGAGCTTACTTTGGAGACACCGAGTTTCAAACGAGTTAGTGGGAAGGCTTAAAAAATCGCCTATTGGTTCGCCAGAGTCAAGCGAAAACCGACCAACGTCAAACTGAGTTTTTGAAAAAGTCAGACGCTGTAATCTAATCAAACTAATATAATTAATATAATTAGGGTGTCATGAAGAGTCTAACAATCGAAAAAATTTTACAGCCGACCTTCATTAAAATTTTTATAACTCTATGAACTTGCCTAAAAATTCGACAATCTTCAGAGACGCTTCGCACTTCTGATTACGACTCTGACTCCATCTCTCAGTAATAAACCAGCCTTTGGAGGGACAAGCTCGGGTCTACTTATCTCCCGCTTGAATATATATAACAAGGTGTTAACAAAACTGATAAAAGCGAAAAGTAATATCCAGAATCTATCTGATTGCTGATCTGGAACATGACCTTTGTCATCCATGCATTGATTTTATCCAGCAAAACCTGATTCTTTATGTGTAGACAATCTTTAAAAAATAAAACACAGCTCATACAAGTATTGTGTAGCAGCGGTAGATTTGATGGCTTATTTTAACTTGATTGTTTTGCTTCAGGACCGTGTTGTTTAGCCAAAAGTAGCAAAGGCATAAGAGTTGTCCAATACACCCAAACCGCCACGATTCGTCAAAGGCAGTTTGCGAATCGTTCTACCGGAAGTCCATTCGCAGTTAATGCGTCTCGTTATACTGGAAATCTGATAAACCATCCACAAGACAAAATATTTCGTAAGTAACTGCCAAGGGTTGTTGAAAATGTTGTCGAATCGAACGACTCGTTTCAGTTAAAGTCGACCCGTCATACCAGAAGTCGATTTGCAAGACACTCAGAAAATATTCCGCAAGTGGCTACGAAATGGAGTTGCAAATTTTGTCGAATCAACTTGATTCGACTCGAATCGAACGACTCGTTACAATTGACGTCGACCTGTCATACCGGAAGTCGATTTGCAAGACACTTAGAAATATTCCGCGAGTGGCCACGAAAGGGGTTGCAGATTTTAATTATAATAATAATAATAATAATAATAATAATAATAATAATAATTATTATTATTATTATTATTATTATTATATTAATTGTATTGAGGTGGTAGAATGTCCTTCCCTATAGCCAGAGATTTTCTCAATGCGTACATTGTGTTCATCGACGTGTTCTGTCATTTGCTTTAGCACGCAAAGTTCATACACCTTGGAAAACACAGAAAGGATAGCTATTGGTCTGTAGTCATCACACTCCTTCGGGTTGTCTACTTTAGGAACAGAAGATATTATGGATTTTTAACACGCAGTGGGAAAGGCGTTCTGAGTGATACATTCGCCTATGATGTGCGTTAGCGTACTTGGCTGGAATAAGGTCAGGACCTGTGGCACAGTCAGTTCTTATACTTTTGATCTGTCGTTCTACTTCCTTAAAGGAGACTGGACGTAGTGAGAAGTAGTCGTTACCATAATCTGACAAAAAGGTGGTGTGGTTTTTCAGACATTCTGATGAGGATGGATTGGTTCCCAGTATCCTTTGCGTGGTGTTAGTAAAGTGGACGTTCAACTCGTCAGGATCAGCAGCAATAGGCTTAGGGCTGGGATTAACAATACGATCTTCGTCTGCCAAAGTTCCTTTGGCTTTTTCGACGAAAGTGCCTTTTGATAGAACGTACGTTTTGCCTGCTTGATCTTTGTTCTGAGTAAATTTCGTAAGCCTCTAAACTTTTTCCAAATATCCTCTGATTTGTTTGACGGGCTTTATATCGAAGGTCGTTCCTCTGCATTTGATGCTGTTGAATATCACCTGATTTTAACTATGGCGTTATACAGTAAATAACAGAAAGGGAAAGAGTCTCAGCGCTCGAATCAAGGCTGTAAAGAAACAACGTGCCGTAAACTACGTCACCCTTGTTTGTTCGCTTTGTGTGCGACACAGACAAATTGTAACAAAAGGCCTAAGTGCTGCTCACTCTATTTTTGTGCTGCTTAAACATACTTACAAGCCCAAACAGGTTAAAAAGGTATCCTTAATTACATCCTGGGTTTCAGTTTGGACTCAATCAAGCTATTACTGGTGTTTGCCTAAGATTTCTTTGTTGTTCCACTTAGCAGGATCATCCCTCTGTCCGTATGGCTTATGTAGCCTAATTTCTATTTTTGCTCGATTAGATCTTTTAATAACTCTGCTTACACCGACAAAAGTTTCGTTGGTAATCGTTTCTCAATCAATAGACGTTGAAAATGAAAATGAATTAGTCATCAAGGCCTTCCGAGCGGAAATCAGAATGAAATTATCATCACGTTGTCAGTTTTTGGCCCTCAAAAGCCATCCATTTTGAATGCATCATTTTATTAGCAAGCTTTTTGTCCTGCATCCTGATTCAAATCGTTTAAAGAAAGCACAGACTGGTTTTTAAGAGTGTTGCGAAGAATGGAGGTCAACATCCGGAATACTTTTCCACTCCCCTACTCAGATCTTTTGGGATTGTTTCTTTTCCAGTTTTTTGGATACACATTCAAACACACGCCAAAGAGAACTAACATGGCAGACACTATATCGCCTATCTCACAAATAAATCTTCGAAATTTTATTCTGCGTCCGCAGTAAGTGCTGCTTTGAACATCTTCACCTGTCCTTTTGCCATTCTCCTGATTATTCTGGTAAAATTTGCCGTGGCTTGCTTAGCCACGACAGATTTAACAATAGGACTGATTGTTCAACCTTTGACCATGACCAGTTTCAAAAGGATTCAAACCGTGACCTGCACTCCTATCAACAGCAATCGAACCATTATCGATTGCAAAAATACACGTTGAAAGATGAATTGATCATGAAAGGGTTACCAACAGGAAAGAAAAATGAAATTACCATCGAGTTTTCAGTTTCATGAGTAGCTCTTAAAAGCCCCTTCCTAACTGCGTCAATTTTTTTGGGAAGCATTTTCCCTGCACTTTCTTTAAAATACTCTAAATAAAGCAAATTGCCCTTGGATTGTTACGAACAGCAAAAGCCAAAATTAAAGTACTTTTCCACTCAACTCCTCAACCTTCCGCCCATACATTAAAACAGACAATACAATTGTACTAAAGTGAAAATCAAAGAACAATAGCAAATTGTTTCGTTGTAGTCATGCGCCATAAAACACAGTTCAGTAAGAGAAAAAGAAAGGATTTGCTCTGCTCAACACGCGGTCATAAAGGATCAATATGCCAAACGCCACATCACCTTTTAGTGGTTTCGAATTTCTTTCAAAAAATCACACAGATATCACTTCTGACGTTTATTCTGTGTTAGCAATAACCACTGCTTTGAATATCTTTACTTTTCCTTTCGCAATTTTACTGAATAGTCTGGTAATAGTTGCTGTGAAAACAAAGCGACATCTTCGTACAAAATCCAACATCTCGCTGGCTTGCTTGGCCACAACAGATTTTGCTGTGGGACTGATTGTTCAACCGTTGGCCATAACTAGTTTCAGCTTGTTCTTCATAGGCAGCAGCGCTCACACCATGACCTCTTCTTTTGTCTGGGTATCCAGCGCTGTTGGCCAAACATGCACTGCAGCTTCGCTTCTCCACTTGATGTTAATGAGCGGGGAACGTTATCTAGCGATCAAACACCCCTTCGCCTACGAAAATGGCCTTGTAACTGAAGCTCGTATTATCATTGCATCTAGTATGGCGTGGATATGCGCAGCGATTGTCTATGGCATCAGAGTCAGCATCTTTCAAGAAATAAGTGTTGTTATCATCTTAGCCGTTATCTCCACTGTCGTTTATTGTCATGTTGTCATATACAAAGAAGTTCGTCGCAACACACAGCAAATCATCGTCAACCAAGTTTCTTTAGCAGTGAAGGAAAAGTTACTCAAGAATAAGAGAGCCTTTAACACAACAGTCGTGATAGTTTTGACACTTTTCCTTTGTTATATTCCGATTTGGATTTGGCTAATTCTTTTCATTTTCTTAAATGGAGAAAACTCTTCTGACTTAGGACAAATCGCTTTCTTCCCTATTATATTTCTACAAGCGTTAAATTCGTCGATAAACCCACTCATCTACACAGCAAGAATCAGACACTTTCGCGTAGCTTTCTTTCAGATGGTAATGAGAAAAACTCTTGCTCAGGCTGAAGAACTGGAAAAGAAGATGTTTGGAGCAAATCGTGTGGGAATTGCATGAAGTGATATACAACTGGAAACAAAAGAAACAAGAACTGAATGCAATGTAATACTGAAAAGCCTTTCCCAGAGGTCTCGATCCAGGGGCGTTGCGAGGACATTTCAAAGGAGGGGGGGAAGGAGGGTCACACTGTTTCAAATAGAGGGTACTCGCCAGATTATCATGTCGACCTCCATGCCGTACTTATAAAAGGTTTGCAAAGGGGGTGGGGGTCACGGGCAGGACCTCACCTCCGGACCCTCTCCCCCCTAAATACGTCCCTGCTATCCAATTGAGACCTGATAAATGTGGTTTTACTTTATATGAAAAATCAGGACTTTGGAAAGCTTAATTTATCTTCACAAGAATTTTTAAGAAAAATGCGAATGCACTTTTTTTGCTCGCCAAATTTATTATTTGTTACAATTTTTGAATGAAGTATTTCTCAGCTTTCTCCGTTATTAAAAGCATTACTCTCTGCCCTTTTAAAGGAACAAAAGCCAACATCAAGACGACTTCCCACTTGATTTTCTATGTAGATCATCTTAGATTGTCTGCTAAGTTCCGAATATGCATCTAAACATACAATTCAACGTTTTCGTCAAAGAAAAGAAATCCATAGGTCAGTATCGTAAGTAACGTCAAGTATGGTAAGTAATGTTAGTTTTGTAAATATTGAAAAGTGAGAATTATGTATTAAACAAAAGATGATGTTATTACCAAATAATAAAGGATATTGGCTTCGTTGTAGTCATGTAACAAAATTCTGGTTAATTGAGGGACAAGGGGAGAATCCTTCAGCTCACAGTGTGGCCATATAGAATCAACGTGCCATAAACTTCATCACCTTTTCTTGTGATTACGACTTTATCCCTGTAAATCCCGCAAATATCTCTTCTGGCGGAGACCTTGAAATCCCTCTTGCTTACACACTTAAGTATCGCATAATTTTGGCAGCCTCTTCCAAGTCATTCGAAAAAAGTATTAATTCCTTAGAGACTCATTTAAAAGAGGATGAGAGCCCAACATCCCCATACTTCTCAGATTGCCAAGTTTATGTATTAAGTGATACAATAAACGCTCATTGAAAAAGCAGTCAAATTGCTGTAATGTAAAAAAAAGCATATAAAATGACGAGCAAGAATGAAAGTAATGCTAAATCGTTAAAATCAACATAAAAAATATTTCATGGCTTAGGTATGTTTACAAACGTCTTTCTGCTCAGTCCGGAAAATTTTTCTTTTGCGTTTATTCTGCGTTCATCGTTGTTAACATTTTCAACATCATTGCTTGTCCTTTTGCAATTTTGCCAAACATTCTGGTGACAGTCGCCATAAAAACAAAGCGACAACTGGGTTCCAAATTAAATGTCTCGCTCGCTTGTTTGGCCACAACACTTTTTCCTGTGGGACTGATTTTTTCAACTTACGGGTACCAGAGTCAAAAGTAGATAAAACCACGGCGAGCTAAAATGACGAGCTTCAAACCACGTGTGCACGAAGAAAGTGAAGTAGAAAAGTATTTGTCATGAAAATGTATTTTAAGAGCATGTTATGGTTATAAATGGTTGTTTGACTAAGACCCTAACTAAAGACCCTTCGTTCATTACCTTTCTTTACTAATGATCTTCCCTGTTACTCTCAAATATTGTTGAAGCGTACGCGCAAGGCATAAACTCCTGTAACGCACAGGTTCCTTTTTAATCATTCTTGATCGTTCGGGTGAGTGTAGTCCCTGGAAGGGATGTTGTCGGTAGTGATGACTGACGTCTCGACAACCTGAGCGGAAGTTATCATCAGATTCTAGTCAATAGTTGTTGTCGAATGTTCTAAGTCCGGTTTGTATAAACTGACTGGTCAATTTTTCCGTGATGTTATTGGCTGTAACACTCAAGTGGCGTAGGTCGGTCGTGATTGGTTGGTCTTGATCCTTTAGTAAAGTTAGGTCGTTTTGTTCAGTTCGTTTGTAATGTTAATGTTGTGAGTCGTTGGTATGACTTCTGCTCAGGTTGTTACATGATAACCATTATCATTAATTGTTTTCTTTCTCCTATACACCGTACGCAAGACAAAAGAGAACGGTAGACCCCTTTGAGTTCTCTAAGCTGGTAATACGTTGCACGGAGCATAAGCAACTCAACACATTTTTAACTAACCTTCCCTTCGTTCTTCGAATAAAAGAAATCAAGATCAGAAACAATTTTCTCACCATTAGCCACTGAGGTTGTGATGGAATTGAAAAAGAAATGGCCCAATACCCCGGTGCCTTAAGTGTCTACATTTCCAAAGTTCTAGGCTGTATGTTGGGCTTATCGTTCTGTGTTAGGACTTGCTTTGGAGGTTTCCAGTTTTCCACGCGCTTCCGTCCGTGAGCTCGTCTAGTGACCCTTCATCGATTCAGTTTGAAGTTGGTCGATTTTCTCGCGTTTGACTCTGGCGAACCAAAAGGGGACTTCTTAAGTCTTCCCACTAATTTGTTTGAAACTCGGTGTCTCCAAAGTAAGCTCAATGGATAAGATAGACATGAAATAATCTTTAGGGGTATTTTTTGGAAACGAGTCTCATATATTCTTTCTAAATTGTGTTTCAAAGTTATGTCAAATTAAGGTCTTATAAATCACCGTGACTATAACGTTCGTTCGAGTAAACTTTAACTTCTGGAGCTCAGTTCTCATTCTTGTTCCTGATTCTCCAGGCGTGCCTCATTCCCCCTCAACCCTCAACCCTCAACTCCTTTCCCCCCCCCCCCCCCCCTTCCTCAAAAAAAACAAACAAACATACAAACCAACACAAAAGAAACCAAGACCAATTTTTGGTATTTTGTAATTTTTAATCAACTCGCAAAGCAACAATACCAGCAGAGCTAAAGCTTTGTCAACCGGAAGAAATTTTTATAATTCAAGTTCGTGGAGAAAGGTTTTTGAGTGAAAATAGGCTGGGAAGAAAGAGATAGAGCGACCAAAGAAAGCGAGAAGTGAAAGGCGTCAAGCGAGTCGAGAAAAACGCGCAAGAAGGTTAGAAAGGACGCTTAAATAGGCAGAATAATTCGTGTCTTATCTGGGTTTTCTCTTACGCCAAGGCTCAGAAAAATTCAAGCCTTTTTTTCCCGATCTTCGTTTGATACTAGATTCAGTTTATAATTCAAATCACGTTTCGTTTTTGCATTCATCGCTTTAAAACCCTCGCGCTGGTTCATCGCTCGAATAACATTTCAAAGTGTTCGTATTCTTACACATATTTCTTGTCCTACCTTTTGGATTGTTTAATACAGTCGTGGTATTTAGGGAAAATAAGTTTTCTGTGTTATGTTTTGCCTTGAAAGTTTTAAAACGATAGCGAACGGCGTGAGCAAGTTTCTATCATTCTCTCTCCAGTTAGCTATCACATGGTTTACATTACTCATTTTAAAAAATCGCGCTTTGTCGAAGATTTGTTGTTTTACTCTAAGAACGAAGTAATAGCCTCTCCTAAAATTGAAATATAATGAGATTGAGTCAGCGATGTTCGTGTTTACTTTAAGTCTGACGCGGTAATTTGATTTTGAAAATATTGTTACGAGAGAACCCGTCAAACATCTGAGAATTAATTTACCTAGCGCAAATGTGTGGTGCAAACAAATTCAATGGTAGAAGGGTGTTAATCCTACTGCGGGAGGATTGAATTTCATTGTTTGGTCGTGGTACTTTTATTTATACCAAATTGCACGAGAAAAATTATGTGATTACGTATTAATAATGTACGTGAAAAAATACTAGGTAGCTTATCATAATTATACAGAAGCAAAGCGCGAGCATCAAGTGCAAAAATAATTTATTCAAACCGTGCGCTCGGTCAAAACAACCGCGTACGATCAAAACAAAAATATAAAATGATATTTTCACTTCTTTAAGGCGCAAAAAAGTTCAAAGTCCGGCTAAGCAGTTCAAGAAATTGTCCAGTCTGTGTCCGAATCAATTTCAATGAAATGGAATCGTCGATTCCAAGGTTTAACCACGTTTGTTTTTAATTTTGGCGTAGGATCGCTCGAGCAAAGTGTTAAGCTGGGTCGGCTCGTAATTCTCTATTTCTTTTTAGAAAAAAAAACCAGTTGAATGATAAGTAACTTATTAGACGTTTCAG